>NC_081829.1:96878760-97138760 GCF_030867095.1 Alligator mississippiensis
GGCAGTCTCCAACCTCCTTTCCTGCCTCACAAATGACCGAGCTCATCTCCAGCTAGTGAAAGTGTCTCCAAGGTCAGGCTCCCTGCTACTGCAGACCACAGGTAATAAATCCTGGGTTCAACATGCCTGACTTCCCATGGTGACTTCACAATCAATTTATAACAAAAGGCACAAATTTGACTCTAAGCTTGCTGCTTTTACACATCATATCTCACAGGGTTATAAAGAAAGAGTCAGTTGGATACGTGCTGTCTAGTAAGCATATGCAGGCAAAGAAGGTGGATTTTATGCATGAGAAGAAAGCCCATATGGAAGTGGGAATGGGAATTTGTACTAATGCCAGTTAATCTCAGGGTTTATTAGCTGAAAAACATCAAGGCATGGGGAAAAGAGATCTTTCAGCCATTCCAATTGGCAGCATTCATTTTGCTTTGCATGTGTGTGAATACACATGTTCACACTTAATCTCACACACATACCAACACATCAAATCTTACTGAAGTCAATGGGACCTGCAGCTGTTTGACAAGTGGACCTGTGCAATATGTATATGTACATATATATAAGTCTGTATGTGTGTGTGTGTGTTCAGGCCGCTGCCTTCTAAATGCAATTTTGCACTTCTGAAAAAAATCATTATAAGTGTCCTAGAAGTATACACTTTCAGCTAAAAAGCATGCGGGCTCACATAATTGTAGGGCAGAAAGGCAGGGTTGGTTCAGGTGCCACAAATCAGGAGCACCATGACTATATGTTGTGTATGCACACAGACAGGCACACATACACTTTCATGCAGAAACACTGACAGAAAACTTTAAAAAGACCTCGACCTGTGTCTTTGACTTAAAAACGAGCATGAAAGCTAACACAAAAATGCCACTTAAAATTCAGATGATTCATTTTATAGCCTCTCCATCATTTCTGTTCCAAGTAGCTGTTGAACATTACCCTGTCAACTCTTCAAGTATTTAACTAAAAAATACTCTTTGTAAATAATGTAGGCAGATTAAATTTGTAGTAATTATATACCATTTAGTTAGAGTCCTATTGCAGGATATATTTTACCCATGACTATAGTGCTTACAGACTTTCCAAACACACTCTTAGATATCTTACAGGAAGCCCTGTGAAATTTCAGGTCCCCGCAACTGGTATTCAGAATACGTAACAACATACATTAAGACTTTGATTCTGGAAACACATAATCTGTTGGGGAGGTTCCTTTCCATTGAAGGTTTAAAAAAATGATTAAGATTTGAACTTACAACCTGTAAGTTTTCAAAGTGAGTTGTAAGTTCATAGTTACCAGGCGTGTGGCATTTTGGAGTGTATGGGTTTTGGAGTAGTGTTCATAAAAGACATTTCAATATCATGAAATAAAATCTTAATTTCCATATAGAAAGGTCATGACCCCATGGACCCATGGAACTGCCAAGATGTTACTGTCCAGCAAAGGCCCATTAGTGATTTGCATATTCAACTCTTCATTAAAAGGGCTCAAAATAAATGCTGAAACAAGGGAAGACCCAATATGCCTCTCCATTGGCAGTATGGGAAAATCCCCACTGACTTCAGCATGACCACGATCTAGCTCAGTGAGATGTTCAGATAGCTCCCTTTTCTGCAGTATCTGAAGTATCTCATGATCATTCATATATTACTGTGACGTAGGAAAGTGTAATATCCTTCTTTTAACTGGGTTTAAGTGACTTAGCCAAGGTCAGAAACAGAATAATTTTCTCATCAGGACACTGAACTCCAGAATCCCAGTGAGCACCATAACCACTGAGCCACCCTTCCTCATTAGAGCCTATGCTATGTTGGTCAAATACTGCATTGCCTCATTGCCTGGAGTGATAATTGCCTGCAAATTAGGATCGAGGGTCCTGTTAAGTGGACTGCTGACATCACCAATTCTGCTTGATTTCAGCAAGCTGTTGGGGTCTGGAGTTTCCTTATAGTCTGAACAGTGATTTCAGAACTGATTTTTGGCCTTTTGGGGGGTAAGGTGCTGAATATCCTCTACTGCTGCAGAAGTCAGTGGGAGTTAAGGGAGCTCAGAGCTTCACAGGAGTGATCAGAGCCTGATGGGGGTGGCAAAAGACTTGTGGGTGCATCTACCTGTGCAATTAGTGCTCCTGAATACATTCTGGCACAGTTTGCGCTGGATTTTATTGCTCCTAGGTACAACATTTACATGTGTGCCTGGGATCGCAGCACATTGAGCTGGGGTAGCATAGCCCTAGCTGGCAGGGGGTCTGGGGGTGAGCCTGCCAGCCAGGGGCTGCTCCCCCCTGACTCACCATGCTGTGGAGGGGGCTGGCTAGAGCACAAGCGTGGTGGTGTTGGGCTGGCCAGCAGGTAGCCCCTGCACTAGTACCCTTGTGCCCCAGCCAACTCCGGTCACGGTCTACACATGCATTGCAATGCACCTAATAACTTTGTTGTATTATAGTACTTGTGTTAGGCAGTACTGTCCTATAGCAGACTTAATTAGTTTATGCTGGTCTAATAGTGCTGCACATGTAGATGGTGATGCTTTACTGCAGATCTAATTAGTCAAGATGTATAGATGTCCCTGTGTGAGTGAATTCACATCTCCTATTTATGTGAATATAGATGTAGACATAATTTTACCCTAATTATAAATACCTTAAACATACTGGATTGACACGGGCATAAACTAGACAACTTCACATAAATTAATTTACTGTTGTATACATTAATTTGAGACAGTGTCTGTTAAAAGACATCAGACTTAAAAAAAAAAAATTGCTTTGCATTGGAAAAAGCTTTCTGTTCAGTTCCAGGGGTAACTTCTTTGAGGTACTGCAGGATTAGGATTTTTGCAGTACATCAGGAGAAGACTTAGCTTAAATTGGAATTTTTAGTGTATTATGACCAAGACGTTTGGTTTGTGTTGTAGGAGATTGGCACTGATGCTGAAGATTGGGACTGGGAAATCTTGAAGGGTTGCTGGACTTTAACCTCCCATGTGCCGTTCTCCCACCACGTGGCAGTGGAAGGGTAGGCTGGTGGTGAATACAGGAGATCTTGGTTCTGTAGGCTCTGCTTATGGCATGAACATGGACAAGCTGCCATGTGTCCATCATGGGAACTATCACATGTCACTAACAGGAGGTAGTGAGGAGGTAGCTGAGGCTCTTTAAATTTATGCTCCGGAGGATATAGGAAATCCAGGTCTCGAGCACGGTGTCAGTGATGTGCCAAGGGGCCTCTTCACTACCTCTCTTCCAAGGTTGACACATGCAGAATGGGAGTAGGTGGTGGGACTTATTGATGAGCCTGGTGCTGCAATATAGACAGACACAATGTGTTAGCAACTGGATCCCCGTTCTCCGTTAGGAGGGGTTGTAATGGATGCCATCAAAAATAAGTCTCTGGGATCCCATCCTTCTGCTCATTTGCTGTTAAGTTAAACCTCCCCTTGAGTATCATTACATCTTGGCTTATTGGCAGATATGCAGAAGCAAACAGTAACACCTGGTAAGAAAAGCAATCATAGCAAAGAGATTACCCTCTTCATTTTAGCTGTAGTATACATTTCATTTGCCCTGGCAACTCTCACCCTCAAGGTGCTAGATGTGCATGCAAGTATGCATTAACAGTAGCTAGTTCAGCTCTACCCTTCACATTTGTTCCTCTGGCATTTCAATACTTCTAAGAAAACATCTACATTTGAAAGCTGTTTTTCCTTTTGAGCGTCCTGCGGTGGTGATTTCATTTTTCCTTGTTAGCAGCAGGTGATAGCGCAGGGACTCTTAACACTAAATCATACCTGCCCCTGAAAGCCAAAACCACATTCTGCCATAAAAAAAGATCAAGTCTGCTCCGCTTGGATACAGTCCCAGGCTTCACACGTGAATCATTGCAACCGGATGGGGCTGGAGGACGGGGTGCGTCACGGTTCTGTTTGGCTGCATTTTTTATTCTTGTGTGTCTTCCCTTGGCATCGTATCATGAAGAAGAAAATGTGTAGAAAACCTCCATCCCATGCAATAACCTGGGCCTGGGATGCATCTGGCCATCCCACCAATAAGGCGTTCAGGGGTTAATTTTCCGATGGTGATATATTTTGCAGCTTCCTTGTATACGTCACGCAGTTCCAGCTCATCTTTAAAAGCCAATGGGATAAGAAGTAGTGGATTAGATCAGTGCTATAAAGTCCACACAGGCAAGCAAACCTTCTGAACGTCGTGAAATCTCTCAGGCAGCAGTGAATTTTGCTCTAATGCCAATTAAACTCTGGGTTTATTAGCTGAACTAGAATGGTTGGGGGTGCAGCGCACAAGAGAGTTTATCACCCATCCCAGTTTCCTCCGGGCTTTATAATCTTTGTTTTATGTTCCATAAAACCCCACACCTGTCTTGGAATACAGCCCATTTTTTTTTCCCCCCATTTCAGTCAACAGCCAAGTGCATTCCTACTGAAGCAAGGAAGACATTATTTATGGGCTTGACATCTGGGCCCACAGTAGGGTATTTTCTCTTGAGCTGTCTGAGACATTCAGTTTGCCGTCCTCACATTTGCAGCATCGCCCAACTCAGCCCCTCGCTTGTAGCTGCGATCTCACTCCCTATTGGGCTTCCTCTGACCCTCTTCACTCCACCAGTAATGCAATCTTATGGCCTATTTCATTTCTATCAGCTCCTTTTCCCCATCTCAACACCTCCTCTGCCATGTACATAACATCCAAACCACGGTGCACTTAGACTTTGCTCCCATTACCCAGTGAAAGCTTGGTCCTCCATGACATCCAACAAACACCGTCTCAAGCCTATCAAAGGTCCTTTTCACCTCTAACACTTCATTAGCAGATCCTCAGGGAGGGTTGCAAACTATGGTAAGGAGTTCCTGAGTAAAAAAGCTTCTCCCAGTTCTCTACCATATGATTATTGGGCCTTGTAGAGAATTTCTCCATCTCTCTCTTCTTAAAGCATTTCATATACTAAGTGGTATCTTGTGCTCTTCCTCTGAGGATCCAACACCACTGATAAATATTCAGTGAAATCCCTTCTCAAGTCCAAGATGGACATACAGTTTGAGACTACCCAGGCGAGTTGGCTAGAGTACTTGCCTCAGATGGGAAATTGAGGTTTAAACACAGACTATGAATCGAAGCAGGGACTTGAATGGGAGGAAATCTTTAGTGTCCTTTCCAAGACTAAAACAACTTGTCCTGCTTATCCTAGTAAAAACAAAGGCTGACACAAAGCTACGATTACTCCCTACAAAGGCTCTAGGGAGACAGACACTAGAGAACACAAAACATAGTCCTCAGGACCCAGGAAATCTATGAGGGAGCAAGAAATTCCTCTGAACTCCTACTAGGAAGATGTTGGCTTACACCATATAGTGAAAATAGATGCAGAACTCCCATTAATGTCATTAGGATGTATCAGGTAAAGTATTACTGGCAGAGGTAGAAAAGTATTTGTGTAACTGCAGAAGTCAGTGGTAGGACTTCATATGGTGAACACTGGGCACATCTACATATTCACTAATGCACCCTAGTTATTGTGCATTCAGTTTAGTACTTGGTTAACCAAGTACCAATTCAACGTGCAGTAACTTGCACTACTGCACAGTAGTGCCGGTGCGCAGGGTTTTATTTATGCTTATTGTGTAATAGCTGAATAACACCGTGCAGTAGTTTATTAGCATGGTTTTTGACCAGGACACTACTGCACAGCATTACTAGGCTACTGCGCAGTAAGCACCTCTTGTAGATGCACCCCCTGAGTACAGTTCAGGTCTCCTGTTTTCAAGAAAGATGAATTCCCACTGGAAACAAGGGCAGCTGGGATGATCAGGTGAAGGGAGGGCCTGCCTTACAGGGAAATGCTAGAAAAGCTCGACTCGTTTAGGCATGCAGAACAGGGGGCGAGGGCAGATGTGACTGCTCTCTACAAATCCCCCTGGGAAATAAACACAAGGGAGAGAAAAGAGTCATTTAAGCTAATGAACAACGATGATGCAGTTAGTCTATCAAGTGCAACGTGGCCTTTCTGCAAGGGTGACACAAAAAACAACTGGATGCAAACGATCCAGGAATATATTTAGGATACAAACTAGAAGGTTTCTAACCATCAGAGCACTGAGATTCTGGAACAGCCTTCCAAAAGGCATCATGGGGACAAAGACAGTGTTAACTTATTCAAGTAGCAGCTTGATTCACTCCTGAAAAAGAAACTCTCTTGACTGTGATAGCAAGGGGATTAGGCTCAAGTGACTCGGGTGGTCCCTTCCAGCTTTGCATGCTATGTTTCTATGAACCAATATCCTCTGGTTGGCCTATATGGATGTATTCATTTCCAAAATGAAAATATTAAGGCACTAAAAAGGTTCAGTGATATGACCAAGGTCTCCCAGTGGACTGTTAATGCAAATCAGCATGCTGGCATCCTTACTCCTTATCCCATGACCTAATCTTTGGACCCTATTCTTAATTGTGCTTGGGATATGTTTAATTGTGCTTAGGATATGTTAATCTCCAGGGCAAAAGACCCCTCACTGCTCCCCATTACAGAAGCAACGGTTACAAATTAGAGCTGTTTTCCTATTTATTGCCACATCATCCAATTTCTACATTGACATCAATAATGGAACTGTGTTTTAGGGTAGTTATAGATTAAGAGCAGATGATTCCCCCCCCCCCCCCCGCTAGTGGTTCATAGTTCACACAAGGAACTTTTGCAAAGATTTCAATTTAAACACAATTTATTTTTCTTTTCCAAGATCAGTGTTGACTAGTTAGTCATTTTGCTCAGCTGATGAAATAACCCATTTCTACGCATCTATCTGTGCATGCTATATAATGGCCCCTATTCCTGAAGCATACTATGCATTTACCCATGTGAAGTGAGGATGCATTATTACCTCCTGCCACAGATGGGGAACTGAGGCTCATGGGCTGTGACTGGCCAAAGTTCATATCAGAAGTTAGTGACCATGAGAACTGAATGTGCATCTCCCAAATCCTAGGCCAGCCTCTAGCCATTTCACATATGTCTACTGTAGAAATGGCACTAACTGCTTTGCTTCTTAGCCACCATCTGGGCCAAAGATTGAAAGGGAGAGTATCAGCCCTTCCTCCCATAGTATTGGCTCCTTCAAGTCCAAGTCAAACCAATTGTGTTGGAGTGCTGTGCTGCTCATGCCACGGCGAAGGCAATCATAAGACATGCAGATACAACAAATCAATAACTTGAATTGAATCCTCTGGCAACATGCTCAAAGGGGGCTTTGTCTCGGCGACAGAAGGAAAGGGAGACCGTGTGAAAATAGAACAGTGCTTCCTGCCAGTCAAGGTGCTGCATTAATGCCTTATATTTACATAAAGTCATTTTTGCCAAAAAAGAGAGAGAACCCCATCCTCACAGATTAAAAGCCGCTATGGAGGCGTGCGCTGTATTTGTTACAGCTGATCAAGTGGACTATCTGCCCTGTGAGAAATTCTGGTATTTTGACATTTGCTTTCTTCCCAATTCATGACAAAAAAGTCAAACTATCGCTTTTCTTTCCCTCCGCAGACATAGAAAAGGCTGACATTTCCAAATCAAATTATTTTCACAACACTTCATCTGCATTTGACACTGAGCTGCATCTGCCTGAGCACCTGCGGTGTCTCATGGGAGTTGCCACTCAGGTGCCCCGTGGCCTCTTCCGCCTCTGTGATCTGGGCTTGATTACATTTTCCACGAAGGCATCAAGCCAAGGAGAGAGTGAGGTGTATTGTGGGAGCCCCACCAAAGGACCCCAGCCCGGAGAGGACAATGAAGGCACATCTGAACTATGGGTCCCCTAAGGCACCGTGACAACTCAGGTAGACACCTAAAAATGCTTAACTGACTACAAAGAACAGTTCATCTTGGTTTAACAAACCTAAACTTTGGATTTAGGATTAAGCCCCAGCTATTTCCTTCTTATTTTCCAGTGGAAAATGTCAGCTTCATAGACCCTCCAATGGAAATTTCCCAACTATCTCTAGTATTAATGCCTACACGCCATACAGGTACCACTGCATTTTCTCCTGAAGTCATCAGTGGCTCATTAGCAACTTTCAGTCAAAGCTGTGACTAGGATTTAGTGGACTTACACCAGAATTACACTGGTAAACGTGAGAACAAAAATTGTCCCTTTGAATAAAATAGTTGCATCTCCCATTACCAGCCCTTTCCTACTGGTATGTAAAATCTGCCCAGCTAACGTACAACTGTGTGCACTTTCACAGTCATGCAAAAGCCATTATATAAGCCAATAAAGGATGACATTGTCACAGAGAGCTGGCAATCGGGCCTCTTTTTCTTCGAAACGCGGGGCAACAAGAGGTGCCAAACAGTACAAGGTCATCCATTAATTCCCACAGAGCACAGGAGAAATGGGTTGCTAATTCCACGTGTGATGCAGCCACACAAGGGAAACGGCTTCCTACGAGGAAAATAAAAAGGAGAACAACAGCTCGTCGTGATTAAGTCACTTATTGCTGTGGCTATTAAGCTACAGCAAGAGAGGGCAAATGCTTTCTTGGTTTTGTTCTCTTGTGCACTTTATTTCAAAGCACTAAGAAGCATCATCTTTCTATTAAGGCCTTCCTCAATAAAACAAAAAAATGTTTGTTTTGGTTATGGCTCGTATCTATTATTGCTGAAACCTTTTGAAACTGCTTTATGGAGACTGTAGCATAAAAAAAAATGCACACATATGACAACAGCCTCTATATTTTTCATAGACAGAAGCCATCTGCAGCCAGGCAGCCTTGGGCTGAAATCCAGAAATGCGTTAACTGTTTCGGTCATTAAATAGCTGCTGAATTTTGTTGTCAGAGCAAATGTATTTGTGCAGGTGCCCTGTTGCGTCTGTCTGCAGCTCCTTGCTGCAGTTTGGCAAGGGGAGACCTTCCGCAGACTTTTCCAGTGACTTTCTCAAGAAACCCAAAGGTGTTCTATTCATGGCATTTCTCAAGAAGATCTTGGTGGTGGGCTCAGTTCTGCGGGGGGTTGACTTCATTTGACTTCCCGTGGAATTCAGTGGGAGCTGAAGCTGTTAATTACTTTGCCTGGACGGGACATTTGGGTCTGAGTTGATAGAGTCCCGTAAGTCAAAGCAGCTATCTTGATGACTGCACACACCTAAGATGAGTCTGGAGGCAGTGGGTTATGGACACTCGCTCACTTTGCATCCGTCTGACAGTAGCCGCCTCTACACAAGGCGCTGACTGTGCAGTTGTTACTGCACGGTCATTTAGTACCTGCATACCCAAGTACTAAATAACTGCACAGTAACTGGTGTTACTGCTCAGTAGCTTCCCCATCCAGCTTCGTTGTGATGCTGACTGTGCAGTAGCTCGTTACTACTGAGCGGTAGCGTCATGTCATGGTTCACGCCATGCAATGCTATTGCGCAGTAGTAACGAGCTACTGCGCAGTAAGCATCTCATGTAGACACAGCCAGCTGGTAAGTAAAAGAACCACAGCACATTACGTCGTTGAGAGGAGGCGGCATTGTAAGCTCTGAGCTACCCAGAAGATCTCACCATTGGTACATGTAGTAAAACTAAATTTGTCCTTTCAGGCAAGGAGAAGGCAGAAGAACGATGCTTTGTTCCCAGTTCAGTGCTGATCTCTATGCTTGTCTCCACTTGACTGGTCTGAGACTCCCAAACTGTGAGAAAAGAAAGCATGGAAAATAGGAGCACAAGAGCTGGCACAAATGGACAGAGAGACAGGGAACAGGACAGCTGAGTTTGTTTGCCATAGGGTGCATCTCCATGAGACACTTGCTGCTCATTACCCTAATGATCTGATGATCTAATGACCTGATGATCTCGTGAGGTCCCTTCCAGCCCCTAACTTCTAGGAATCTATGCATCTATGGATAATAACACTGTGCAGTAGTGTAGTGGTTGTTAACTGTGCTAATAGCCTATTGCGCAGTGTTATTAGGCTAATGTGCAGTAAGCGTCACTAAGAACTGTGCACCAGTGCTACAGTGCAGTAACTCTAGTTACTGCACATTCATGTAGTACCTCTTGCTACAGGTACTAAACTAAATGTGCAATAACTAAAGTGCATTAATGAACATGTAGACATGCACGCAGTCAAATATTCCTCCCAAAAATGGATCTTCCACCTACCAACTCCTGAATACCAACTTCTTCCCTAGGGTAGGAATAAGGCCTTCTCATAGATTCATAGATTGTCAGGGGCTGGAAGGGACCTCAGAAGATCATCGGGTGCAGCTGCCTGCACCAAGCAAGAAAGATAACTGGGGGTCAGGTGACCCCAGCAAGGTGACTGTCTAGTCTTCTCTTGAAGATTTCCAGGGTAGGCAATTGCACCACCTCTGGAGGGAGCTTATTCCACAGTCTGGACACCCTGCCTGTGAAAAAGTTTTCCTAATGTTGAGCCTGAATTGGTCTTCCAGGAGTTTGTGAACATTACTCCTAGTTTTCACCTCGGGTGCCCTGGTGAACAGTTGCTCACTGAGCCCTTGATGTACTCCCCTGATGTAGTGGTAAGCTGCTACCAGATCCCTTCTCAGCCTTCTTTACTTCTGGCTGAAGAGTCCCAGATCCCTCAGCCTGTCCTCGTATGGCTTGTCGTGTAAGACTCTGATCATACGGGTGGCTCTTCTTTGGACTCTCTCACGTTTGTCCACATCCTTGTTAAAGTGAGGTGCCCAGAACTGGACGCAGTATCCAGCTGTGGTCTCACCAGTGCTGAGTAAAGCAGAAGAATCACCTCCTTGGTTTTGCTGGGGATGCATCAATTGATGCATGCCAGGATATTATTTGCCCTGCTGGCTACAGCATCGTACTGCTGGCTCATATTCATCCTGTGGTCTGTTATTACCCCCAGGTCCCTTTCATTCATGGTGTTGGTCAGTTTGGTGCCGCCAAGCCTGTAGGTGTGTTGGGGGCTGCTCATCCTGAGGTGGAGCACTTTATATTTCTTGACATTGAACTTCATCAGATTCTGATCCACCCATCTTGCCAGCCTGCCTAGGTCCACCTGTATCTGTAGCTTATCTTCAAGCGTGACCACACTCCTCCATAACTTTGGTGTCATCTGTGAACTTGGCCAGTGAGCTCTTCACCCCCACATTCAAATCATTAATAAAGATGTTGAAAAGTACTGTACCAACCACTGACCTCTGCAGGACACTGCTGACCACTTCTCACCAGGATGAGACGGATCCATTCACTACGACTCTCTGGGTCCTACCCTACCCTGGGGGTCTTCAAGAGGAGGTTAGACGAGTATCTAGCTGGGGTCATCTAGACCCAGCACTCTTTCCTGCTTATGCAGGGGGTCGGACTTGATGATCTATTGAGGTCCCTTCCGACCCTAACATCTATGAATCTATGAATCTACAGCCAGTTTCCCACCCACCTGACTGATCTAGTATCCCACAATGTCTTCACAAGAAAATTGGAGGATTATGGGCTTAACTCTGAGACAAAGGCCTTTTGGAAGTCAAGGTATACAATGTCAACCTGCTCTCTTGTGTCCAGGTGGCGAGTTACCTGAAGGAGATAAGGTTTGTAAAGCAAGACCTGCCTGCGATGAAACCATGGCTGTCATCCAGAATCATACCTTCTGCAAGCCTATCTCCTTACCAGCCCCCATGACCAATCACTGTCAAACCCAGAAGCACTCATGAGGCCCTTCATTAAATAAATAGTGGTTGCAGATACCCATGAGAGACTCTTCAGTTTTCCTCCAGTGGTCTCCAGCATTTCATTTATCCGCCTCAGTGCAGAGAAACAAACTCTGCTTCAGTTCATCACACTATCATGGCTGGTTCCTTGAGAGCTAATGGACATTTTTTATTATTTATTGATAAAAAAGTATGATTGTACTAGAGGGCTTCTATCTACTGAGCATCACATCTGTGTTGCAAGGTCTGTTGGCTGCAGATCTCATTATCAGCAAATGAACAGACGGATGGCTGTGACCATCTCCCTTGCTGAACTTAGACATCGCGTGCATTTATGACCGCAGCCGATAATTCTAACTTTTTTGTTATTTATTTTTTTTAGGCAAATGAAAACTTCAGAGTTTGTGACTCAGCTATGACTTTTTCCAGGGGATAGTTCATAAAACTGTCTTTTCCCTTCCCACAAGTCTTGATTCAGAGTCTACTGGAAACAGGAGTGGTTGGATAGACAAGGTTGGCAAAAAAAAGTGTTGACTAGTTTTGCAGCTCAGAGGCGTTGGTACTGAGGTATGGTGACCCATCATGGCTGGGTCACTGGTTTGACTGGTCTGTAGTAACTAACAGAAGATGACTCTTGAGATTTTTTTTCAGTTTAGATCAGCAATAATATTTAGATAAGCAAATTAATATTAGAAAAGCAAATGAATATTAGACCAGCAAATAATATTTAGGTGCATTTAGAAAGTTAGATAAAAAATAATAAAATCACACGGTTGCCTTGGGGTTCACCGTCTTAAACAAAAGGGCTTCCTTAAGAGATCTCAGTGTTTCCTGATTGTATCTACCTATCTGGTTATTTCTATGGCTCTAAGGTACATATCATTGGTTATACCTATATATCTTTGACCCATCACTAGAGGATCTCACAGTCTTAATGTAGTTATCCTTCCAGTACCCCATTCAAATAGACTCATGCCATTTCTCCCATTTTACAGGCCAGAACTGAGGCTCTGAGAGACTAAGACCCACCTACTATCTTTAGTAACTTTCCCAAAGTCACATGTGAAGTATGTGGTAAAATGGGGTGGAGGTTATAACGGGGTCTCCTGAATCCCAGGCTAATCGCTAAGCCATCTTTCTTCTCCAAGATCCCCAGCTGTAGCTTTTCTTTTGCTTTCTTTCAGTGTTCCTAGTTAAAACTAAGACTCACATGACACCTGACCATTTAGAAAAGTATACTGAATTTTTCAGTATATTGAAGTATACTGAAACTTGGAAAAATTTCACTTGGAAATAAGAGGAGAACATTCAGCTGGTCTGTGATCATATCTTAACACATTCACCCACATCCATCCTTCATCTATCCTTCTTTCCTTTCTTCTCTCCCTTTATATGGGAAACCATCATACATATTTAAAAGCAGTTACCTAGAATAACTTCTTTTTTTTTTGGCTAGATGAACAAGTAATTTTTTTTTCTTTTGGAGCTTATTCCATGTTCAGGATTTTTTGTAAGCTGTGATATGTTCATAGATTCATAGATGTTAGGGTCGGAAGGGACCTCAATAGATCATCGAGTCCGACCCCCTGCACAAGCAGGAAAGAGTGCTGGGTCTAGATGACCCCAGCTAGATACTCATCTAACCTCCTCTTGAAGACCCCCAGGGTAGGGGAGAGCACCACCTCCCTTGGGAGCCCGTTCCAGACCTTGGCCACTCGAACTGGGAAGAAGTTCTTCCTAATGTCCAGTCTAAATCTGCTCTCTGCTAGCTTGTGGCCATTGTTTCTTGTAACCCCCGGGGGCACCTTGGTGAATAAATACTCACCAATTCCCTTCTGTGCCCCCGTGATGAACTTATAGGCAGCCACAAGGTCGCCTCTCAACCTTCTCTTGCGGAGGCTGAAAAGGTCCAGGTGCCCCAGTCTCGCCTCATAGGGCTTAGCCATGCTCCTAGCATTAGTATATAGGCACTTGAGCCCTGCGACTGGTGCCTTTGCTGCCCCCCCCCGCTCCCAGTCCCAAGGGGCCCAATGTTTCTTACCTTCTTGTTTCTTACCTATTCTGTAGTGCTGGTCTCCCCATGGCTTTCAGGATTTCAATGTTCTCCTTCTTCAGGCTGGTCTGTCCTTGTGGGTGCCACGTGGTTTGGTGGTCCACAGCTTCCCCTGCCCTCGTACTCCCCTCCCCCCGACGAGCCTAGTTTAAAGCCCGCCAGAGGAGATCCGCCAACCTAGTAGAAAACACACGCTTACCTTTGGGGGACAGGTGAAGCCCATCCCAGCTGTTGTGATGTGCGGGTCATTGTCCAGGAAGCCGAAGCCTGCCTCGAGACACCACTGCCGAAGCCGCCAGTTTGTCTCTCGGATGCAGTTCTCCTGCCGTCTTCCTCGTCCGGTCACTGGTAGGATGGAAGAGAAAACCACCTGTGCACCGAACTCCTTCAGCACGCCGCCCAGAGCACTGTAGTCCGCCATCAGGTGATCGGGGGTTCTCCTGGCCGCATCATTAGTACCCACATGGACTAGGACCATGGGGTAGTAATCGGTGGGCTTGATCCTGGCCTGGATTACCTCCGTCACATCCCGAATCTTTGCTCCGGGCAGGCAGTATACCTCTCGTGCCGAGGGGTCCTGGCAACAGATGGGTCCTTCCGTACCTCTCAGGATGGAGTCGCCTATGACGAGCACTCGTCACCTCCTCCTCTGGGTCCTCGTGGATCTCTTGATCTGTTTGGAGTGTGAAGAACGTGGTGTTTCTTCTTGCCCAAGGGTTTCCTTCTCCCCTTCCATCTCCTGCAGGGTCGCCAGGGCCTCGTACCTGTTCACCAGTCGGACTGGAGAAGCTGGTACCAGTTCGCTGCGAGCTGCTCCGGTCCTGGCTGTGACCGTCTGCCACTCTGCTGTGGAGGGCATTCCCCAGGCTGCTTCATGTGTGTGTTTGCCTGAGAGATAGGGAGAGAAACTTGGATTTAAATATAAACTGATCATGGCTTTGTATCCTGAAAAGCATCCAACAGACACTATAGTGATTTGAACACAGTCACATCTCACTGAAGATTTCTTCAGTCCTTTGCCCATTCCACCTGACAGAGCCATCATGAACAGGGATGTTCAAAGACAAGTCCTGTTTTCTATGACCTTTCCCAAAGCCACACAAGATCTTTAGAAGAGAGATTTTTATTTTCCCATCACCTTTAATGCTGGATATACCAGCTGAAGGCTGGATCCTGAGAATAAGGTCTTGGGAGGCACAGGGACCTCCCCAGCCATGTCTATACGAAACATTTAATCTGCAGTAGACTAATTATCTGAACAGTAAATGTTGTGTGTCTATGCATGCACCTCTATTGGGGCAGAGTAAACTAATTAACTCTGCAGCTTGTAAATGCACTTGTAAATATGGAGTTTTTTTGCTCCACAGCAGTGCATGTGTAGATAGTGACCGGGGATGACTGGGGCCCAAGGGTGCTTTAGTGTGGCTGCCCTACACTGAAGCACCCCCATGCCCCAATCAGCCCCTTTGCAGCAAGCTGAGCTGGGTGGGGAGCAGCCTCAGGCTGGCAGGCTGACCCCTGGGGTCTGCTGCCAGCCAGGACTGTACCACCCCAGCTCAACATGCAGTGATCCTGGGTGTATGTGAAGAGGCATGCCTGGGAGCAATAAACTCCAGAGCAGTAAGCTCTGGAGTTTTTTCAAGTGCATTAATATGCATGTGTAGATGCACCCCACAAGACGCAGAATTTGAGAATAAATCTTAGAGTGATGTTGTAGCCAGGGTGATCCATGAAATATATAAGCAGCAAGTGCAGGCATGCAATTAGTGCATCTTGCATACCACACTAAGGAGAGCAAAAAACAAAAGTAACATTCAAACATACCAGGCCTCCACTTATACAGTCTCATTCTCACTGGGCGCATCTACACGTCGCCCTACAGTGATATAGTGATGCGCTACATCACAGTACACTGTGCTACAGCAACACAGAGATCACACGGATCTACATGTGATCACCAGCTACATTGCTGTAGCAGCGCACTCCCTGGGTATAGCATGCCACTACAGCGGGGAAATCTAAGCATGCACAACCCACGCGGTGCAGTAATCGCCCATCCCATATGGCACTGTGCTTTACTATTTCCAAAAGGTACATTGCCATAGCAACATCAGCATACGGCGATGTGTAAACGCACCCATCGATATGGATCTCCTAGTTTCATTTGTACATTTGCCATTGCAAATCTATGAAGTTTAGCTTTTGTTGTATTTAGTGCACAGAAAAAGAGAGAGAAGGGGAAAAAAATCTCTCTTGAAAAAGCAGATTGCTGACTGCTGAAAATTCTGTACATCTTGGATCGACTTTCCCATTGGACATTCAAACACAGAAGCATATATTTCTTGGAGTTAGGTATACCTTACCACAGAAGCAAGATGGACCTAAGTCCATTTAGATGTCCCATACAATGTAGAATATAACCTGGCCCATTGAGTACAGCAGCTATTTGCCATGAAGATGAATGAGAATCTTTTATATAATTTCAAGTCAAAGACCCTTATAAATGGAAGTATATTACAACATGCAATGCAAATTCTGTATTTTTATGCCAATGTAGCATGTTATTATCAAAAAGATATTGAAAAGAAATATTAATAATAATGATGTTTTCAATATAAGATGTGTTTTTATTCCAAGTTATGTTTTCCCTACCTGGTTGCTGTTCCTAAAGTTAGAGCTGAGTGAATAATTTGGGAATAAACGTTTATCATTGAAAAATGCAGATTAAGGTCAACGGAACTATTGAATACATTCATTTTAATTTTGCTAAATTGTTTATTTGCTGGAAAGAACTGAACAAAAAAAAATTCTGTTGCCACTTTCCAGCAAAAGTCAAAGTATTTTTTTTGACATTTTCAGTAGGAAACCTTTTAATGTTTCAGTTCAAACTGATACTGTATCTTAAATAGCCTTCTATTCTATTTTTTTATTTCAAAATAAGAGAAGAAAATGCTCCAATAGAGTTGAACAAAATATTTTGCTTGCTTTGTCTCTTTGCTTTACACAAAAACAGATGCATTTCTGCTCAACCCAGGGGTTTTTTCTACGTATATTTTTAGAAGTCCAAGTGAACCCCCACCCCAGGTATTCAGACAGCTCTTGTTAAGATGTGACCTGCTCATTAGATCTGTGTCAGCTTCTGCCATTTTTCATTAACAGAAAACCAAAAAAGTTGCCATCGGTATGCCTCCAGCAAGAAAACACAGAAAGAAACCGCTTTCATTTGAGAATTTCCAAGATCCAGGAAAGAGAAAATACCTTGGTAATGACCTTCAAGGAACATTGGCAGGATTAAAACATCTATCCCCTTTCAATGTGCTTTATATCACCACCTCTGTCCTCGATTTGGCACGGTTAGACCTAGAGGATGTTGAGTGAGATCCTGGCCCTACTGTAGTCAATGGGATTTAGGCAGCTAATCTGCTTAGAGTCTTTTGAAAATCCCACTAGGCAACTATCTGCATCATTAGGCACCTAAATACCTCTCAAAATCTGGCCTGCAGTGTCTAGTCAAGCAGCAATGCAGAGGCCCAGTCACATTATCCCTGCTTAGCCCAGGCTCCAATACGAACTGCAGGGTTTGGCACATCTGTAACAAGATGTTGGTTATGTTCCATGTCATTGGAGAACAGGATATCCTAGATCTGTTCTACCATCTCCTCCTCTGGCCTCCACGACAGCTCAGTGCCGTAACCCAGGAAAATGCAATTTGCACTGTCGACTGTAGGCGGAAAATGGTTACTGGAATAGCGCGTCGCTCCAAAAGTCTGTGCGTGCATTTTGCTGACGATAGCATGCAGAGCAAAGCTTTCATCTGTTTTGGCTGCAGAATGATTTGGGTTTTTCTCCATTAGAGGAAGAAGCTGGGTGAGAATGATGATAAAGCTCCAGTCCCATAAAAAGGGAGGGGGATGATGCATTATACGGCAAGTCTGGGGATCATTTTTACAGGCTTATGAATATATTTTGACATTCATTGATCAGTGAAAGCACAGAAGAGAAATAAATGCACTTAAAGGACCACAGGGATATGTGCTGCATAGAATTTGGATAGATAAAGCTACTCAAACAGGAAAATAGGATTTTATGTGACCATTTTTTTTTCATGTGTCCGTCAAACCTGCTGTTGCATTTGTGCTGTGCGTGCATGCCCCTATCCAGACTCACAGTTAGTGTCAAGCACTGTGAAGGCCAGCTGCATGGCTCTGCACCTGGACCTTGGCACCTACACCAGCTGTCACCCTTTCCTTGCTCCATCTCCAGTTAAACTAAGAGACAAAGGAATCACCACACGGTCCTGGTATGGGAAAGGCTGAGTGACTGAGGGTGCATCTACACGTTCATCAATGTGCTTTTGCTAATGTGCATTAAATTTAGTACCTCCGTAGTGAAGTACTAGAAACAGGCTCATTTGCCTATTTTAATGCACATTAGTGAAAGCACACAGATGTTTTGTGGTGCTTTATTGTGCAATAAAATAGACTAACATGCATTAAAGCACACGTGTAGATGTGGCCTGATTTTAGGACCTGGGTCTGAATTAGAATGGGTGATTCCCCCCACCCTCCCCCCACACACCTCCTGAAAATTGTCCACCAAAAACTGTGGGTTAAGACTACGCAAAAAAAACCTGCACAAAACTGTGTTAATTTGACGAAAGTTTTTTATTTGGGGGAGGAGAGGTCAGGTCCCCTCCAAAATAAAGTTTTGAAAAAGTCAAAACATTTTTTCAACATTTTCTAAACAAGGGGGGGTGGGTTTAAATAACTTTTCGGACTTCAAAAAATTAAAAAAAAACAAACCCCAGGCAATAATTTGAAGCATCATTTTGTTTTGAAATTTAAGTGCAATATTTCTTTATCACTCCAACTACTCTGGCTCAATCCAAAATGTTAATTTGGGATGTATTTGCTTCATCTCAAAATTTAAAAAAAATAGTTGTTTCAGATGAACTGGAAATTCTTTTTTCCCAGTTTTTTAGAGCGTCCATAAAACTGAAATAGTCAATTATTGACACAGCTTTTACTTGTGCCCACACAAAGGAAAGCAACCCTCTTAGAAAGTTTGTTGTTAACAGCTAGGGACAACGAATGTGTGAATCTATTTAGTGAAAAGCTAATGTTGGTGCTCCTTCTCCAATAGCAACTAATCATCAAATTTATCCTTCTCATCATAACATCTGCTTTCTCCTTTAAACCACTAACAATGGCCATGGGAACTAAATCTTTTTTCTGATGTATGAAGATCAAATTGAAAGGAATGACTTGTTTCTTCTGCCTCCAGGAATGATAATGATTATGTCCGTTGTTATGAGCTGAATAACAGCTCGTCTTTACACCTACAGTTTGAACTCTGGCATTTGTGCCAGTGAAAGTTTTGCTGCTTATTCAACATCTGCCTCAGAGTCCACTCGTTTTAACTCTGTCCATTAAAGTCAGCAGCTTTACGTTCCTTCGATGTAGCTATGGGCAGAAGCAGGACCAAAGCATCTTCATTTTCCTTCCTCCCACATCTAAAAGATTAATCTATATTCTCTGAATCTTGTATGTGCCAACCCTGATCCTGTGAATCTGACTATATTTAACTTAATCCTGTTTGCTCTAAAACGAGCACCATAATTATTGCTCCAACAAGCATTTTGGGGCATGCTCTTTAGTTAACACACCAACTTAACAGGCTGCCATCAAAGCATGTAATTGTACTGTTCTTCCTAAGCAATGCAATTCTCACAACCAATTAAAGACAACCTTGTTTCACGTTATCTTTCTCCTTTTTTGCATATTGGAGATTAACAAACATGCATTCAAATTGCTGTACCATCTGAAATACTAATTACTGATAATTTCTTGATGAGGGATTTTGGGGTTGTTTTTTTTTTTTAAAGAAGGAGCTAATGAAAGCCAGAGCTGCATTCTTTTAATCACCAAGATACAGGTTATATATAGTTTTAATAAAGAAAAAAAATACAAGACACAAATTCATAAATAGACTGATCTCTGGGACTTGATATCACGTTTAAAGCACATAGAATAACAAATTATCTCCAAGAACGGTTAGTTAGAGAGCATGCGCTCTTTCGATTTTACTATTTTTTCCTATACTTGTACAAACTTTAATAAAAAGAGACTAGCCTAGCTGATTATTAGCCAATTTAGAAGAAGCAAAGTCTTGCGATAAAGCAGATAACTCAAACTCTTGGGTTTTATTTTTGGTTTCCTGCAGACTCAAAGTACGTTTCAGTAAATCCTCTAATAGTTAAACCTCATTGCCCCATGCCCTACATGTGACATGCATCATGCCATTAATGAGTTAATTGCACAGTGACTGTAGACCAGCTACACGTGCAAATTCACAGGTGTCCCATAATAAAGGTATAACCAGCTATAAAGTTATTGCTAGAAAATGTGTACTAACTTCATCACTGATGGCTATTCAGCTTTAATTTGCAGGGTATGGCCCTGTGGAATAAGAGTCCTGGCAGCAGACCAGGCTCCCAGCTGCAGGCGGGCACCGTGCCCAGGTGGGGCTAGGAGGCCCGCAGCTGAGGGGACTCTCAAACCTGGCAGCTAAGGACTCTGGGTCCCAGCAACCTAAGAGCACGGCTACAATCCCCTAGCCCCAGAAACGTGTGCGCCTCCTCATGGCTGGTAGATCATAGTAGCCGTGGCCTTCCAGCTGTCGGGGGGTGTGGAGCGCCTCCGCAGCTGGGAGTCCCATTATCTGAGGGGGCTCCAAGCCATGGGAACTTGCTTCTTGTAGGTGCAAGGGGAGCCCAATCTGGGAAATAAAGTGTGACGGGATCTAAC
This sequence comes from Alligator mississippiensis, assembly GCF_030867095.1. NCBI lineage: Eukaryota > Metazoa > Chordata > Crocodylia > Alligatoridae > Alligator > Alligator mississippiensis. The sequence continues at coordinate 96,899,303 of NC_081829.1, forward strand.
GTGCACGTGTGGCATGGCAGGAGGCAGGATGGTGTGGATCACACATTAGATCCACTCGCACCTTTACCTGCTGCATGTGTAAAGGGGCCCATAGACAAAGCAACTATTCTAATAATGCCCGCTTCACAGAGAAACAATGATCTCATCATTTGCAAACCCTTCTGGGATTCTTTGATGGATCTTGTTGCCCCATGAAGTAATGGCAAAGAGTAGGACCATATGTATAAGCAGACCGTTGGAGAAGAAATATTCAAGATGCAGATTTTAGGTGTGCTCTTAGTGTGACTTTTTTTATATACTAATAGCACCAGTCCTTGAACAGAAGTCATTGTAAATGGCATACAGACAATCGCTTCTTGCAGGAGTCTTGGATTGAAAAAAAAAAATTAAAAAGAAAGGAAAGGAAAGAAAAGGAAAGGAAAGGAAAGGAAAAACTGGTTCCCAGTTAGCAGTTCTGCATCACAAATTTAAAATACTTAGAGAGCTGAATATAAAGAGAAAATCCCCTTGTTGCTCATAACAGCTCGCTCCAAAAAGAAAATGGCCTGACAAAAACAAGCACCAGCGTTTCTCCGAGATTGAACAGTGCTGGCATGATTTAAAAAAACCGATAAAAGGAATTGTAAAACTAGTAACAGCACCACCTGGTGCCTTCCTCTATCACCGTCTTTAATGAGCTCAATGTAGCATATTTTTATTTGGGCTTTGGGCTCTAAGATCTGAAGCGCCCAGTCTTTGCAAACTCAGGGTGTGGAACACACGAAACACCTGACTCCAAGGAAACCACTCTTTTTTTTTTTTCTTCAAACCCAGAGGTTTACTTGCTTGAAGTCCCAGCCGTTTCCAGCATACTTGTCCCTGGCATACTGTTCATATGAAGGTATGGCCGTATGTACACTTCAAGCCTTTTCAAAAGGAGGGGACATTTTAAAAGGGCAGAAGGTGTTATGTTCTAATTGTTAAATATGAATGAGTTTCACAGCCCTTTGAGCCCCTTCCATGAATGCTCCCCATGGGAAGTAGTATACCTTCCAGCTTGTCCTGGCCACTGTCTGGATGGTCCACTGCCAGATCTGCTATGGCTACTCTGATGTTCCTATCTCCAAAGAACCTTTCTTCTTGCAATGTCCTATAAGACAGAGTATGCATGATTTCTTCTCACTTAATATTCCTAGGCATAGGGATCTCTTTCTATACTTATCTTCAGAGCTGACCTGAGCAGGGTGCGGGGCCTGGGGCAAATCAGCCCATGCAGGGCCCTACCCTGCTCTGATCCCACAGGCTCTGAACCCAAAGAAGTGGCACCGGCGGTGGAGGAAGGGTGACAAGTGGCTGGATGCGGAGCCACCGCTCTGTCCAGCTCCACACCGCCCCTGCTCTGCCCCGCTCCGTGGGGCCTGGGGCAGTCATCCCACTTCACCCCCTCCCAGACATGGTCCTGCCTATCTTAATGGATGGGCAAATATATCAATAACAAGACAAGGACACAGACACTGGCTATACATAGCAATTAGAAGAGCAAAAAGATGCAGTGTTCTGCAGAAACTTAGAAGTAAAATATGTTAGATAATAATGACTCTAAGCTAAAGATCAGAACCAAGTTACAAAGACTCTCGGTAGCTGGGCTTTGATCGGGGAGGAGGAAAAAAAACCTTATTTCTGAAATGCTGTATTTCCTATTAAGATCAATTCCTCCCTAAAGTAGGAACATTTCCAGCAGTTCACCTGTGAAGTGTATGTACAACATGGATGAATAGCCTTTCCAGGCGCCAAAATCCTTCAGGGACTGAAACTCGTTGTGCATGCTTACAATCGCTTAAAACTGCACCTGAAAGAATATCATGAGTCCAAATGAACTCATTCCCCGCTTCCCAAACATACCTAAGGGCTATGAATTCCCTCTGCCTCTATCTGTCCCCTGCACTTACCAAGGGGAAAATTCTTTGCAGCTCCTAATTTTACTTTATGGATCTTATTTTGCTTTAGTCAGAGACACAGTACAATAAAGGCACATCAAAGCTAAGTCAGGTCAACCTTACATTTGCTTTTCAGCTCCTGCCTGATGACAATCTACAGCAGTGGTCTCCAACCTTTTTAAGTAGGAGATCACCTCTGGCATTTAAAAGCAACTCAAGATCTACTGTGTGCTGCCACCCCTCCCCTCCCCAGCCCCGCTGGCAGGTAAGTCTATGGGGAGGGAAGTGGGGGTCCAGATTGAGGCAGAGGGAGAAAAAATTATTTGGGGATGCACCTCCACAGCAGGTTAGTCTGTAGGGGAAGGGGCAGAGCAGATTGAGGCCCCAGCCCTAGCCCCTCTTCTTGGCTCACCGTGGGGGCTTTGATCTCGCCTGCGTCCCTTCCCTTCTCCATGGACTGACCTGCTGGGCTGGGGGTGAGGCACACGAATGCAAGCACCCGGGCACCCCAGCCTCTGATCGACTCCAAGAGGCTCCAAGATGTACCAGTAGATCAAGATCCACTGGTTGGTGACCACTGATCTACACTGAAAACTCGGCTGTTGGCAGCAGTCCTGACCCCTGCAGCTCTGCTGAACTTCAGGGGTTAAAATTGCACCTGCCCTGCCTTTCCCTGCAGTGTGTTTTGAACTCCCTGGAGGTTGCAAGCTGCCAGCATAGGACATTCCCCTAGCCCCAACCCCACCATTTCCTGCTCCTGACTTGTCATCGTTTTCATAGTTTCAGGGCTCTTCTATGCACTTCTGGCTCTTCTATGCATCTCAGCTCCCTGTAACTAGAGCCAATCCCAGAAGGATAGCCAGGAAAAGGAAGCACAGTGTGAACAGCTTTAGGAGGGGCCACTAAGCAAGACATGTAAGGGGAGGAGCAGCTTCCATAACGGGGTCTGGTTGAGGGCAGCCCTCTGTATCAGCCCTGCTTACCAATGCAGACATACACCAAGACTTCTGTCAATGTGAATTAGGTTCTCACTTTTTCATTAGCATAAAAAGACAAATCATGTCAGGTCAGTCTACTCCCCAAATTTACCCAGAAGAACACACGCGCAAGTGTTCATTTACACTCCAACATCTAATCCCGTGATACAGATACAAGGAAAGAGGGATCTGAAATCATAAATGAAGGGCCATTACTTGTGCGAGTCAGAGAACTGGGAGGAAAAAGGGAACATTCATTTGTCTGACAAATAAAGGTGACCCGGGTAATATTTGCAGCAGCAAAAAACCTTCCTCATGTCTACTTTGCATGTTTGCATGCTGAAGTGATGTAAGACTTGGCATAAAGTAATCCACTAGTTTGGCTTCTTAAGAGATCACGCGGAGGTTAAGCCGCTTAAGCATATAAAAGCAGCTGTCACGGTATGCAGCTGTGATTCCAACACTCTCCTGCCATTAGTGCACTCTATGATAAGTATTCCCCAAGGAACATGGGATATGCATCCTGCTTCAATCAGTTTGCAAATAAGGAAAAGGAGGTATCTCAGCCCAAGCATACACACCCAGCCACACTGACTTCATAATTCCCACTGGGCAGCGTTGTAACTAAAGGAGATCTTTCCTGCCACATGCGGCGCGCAAAGCCTGAGACACAAGTATTCCAAACTTTGCAAGAATTAGTCCTGCGCTAGGTAAGGCCCCTATGCAACGTTAAACATGCAGTTACTTCCCTGTAATTGTAACTTCCTCTCTGTCACCTTTCCAGAGCCCCTCTGGAACGGACACTTTGAGGGCTCTGGTTGGTGGGCAGGTGTGTAACTTGGAGGATCCTATAGCTGCAGGAAATGACATAGGTTGCACAGAGCTCTTCTGATGTGAGAGGCACATCAGAAGTTGGATTTTTGAAAGGATCGTTTGGCATGTCTACACGTGCATTTACACCAGTTTAAATTTACTAAGCAGCAAGTTACTGCACATAAAACAGGAATAGGACAGCATCTACATGCGCAGGCGTTAAAGCACATTAGCGTTAAAGTTAGTCCCAAGTTAGTACAAACACACAGAGTGTTACCTTCCCGTAAGGTGTCTACCCATGCATTACTGCACAGAAAATAATAAGGCATAAATGTGATACCTGCGTGATGCTTAAATCAGCCTCAGACACCATATTTACTGTGCAGTACAGGTGTGCATGTGTAGATGTGTACCCCTACTGCACAGTAATTTCCGTTACTGAGCATTAAAAGTAAATGTGCCCATTATTGACCAAGCTCTGTCCACAGAAGCCACTTCAACAGTAGTAGCATATAAATTGACCCAATATGGTCTCTTGATTTTGTTCTCATAGGCAACACATTGCATAAATGGCAATAGCACGTTTCGGGTAGAGGTGGTCTATCCATGTCAGAAAAGTCATGTGGCCAAACTAGCAGGTAGTGTGTGTAGCCCCCATACTGGAACGTAGGGTGGCTGCCATGAATTCATGTTTTGGTCAACATTTGAGCCCCTGCTAAGGTGAGAAAATTAATTCCAGTGATGAAGCCAACACTGTATGTAGTCTGACAGATTCAAATCTAGAACCTCTGAAAGCCAGCGTGTAATTACGGGTCTTATGTACACGTGGCACTTTGAGCTGCTCAAATGTTAATCACTGTTAGTACTAGCATGAGTTTGGAGCAGTCACTCCTTAAGGCTGAAAACCTTCTCCGACTGCCCCCAACCTGCATAGATGTGAGTTGCCACTACAGGGCTGGTGAGCCAGGACAGGCTTCTATCCCTGCTCTTGTTGGGGAGGTGGGACAGATCGGTTGGGGGGGGAGGCAGGAATGTGAATTTGGGAGGCAGACAGTAAATGGGATGGAAGTGGATAATGAAATAGGAGGTGGAAAGGAAATGGGGTTGGGGGAAGGGTGGAGACACGGACGAAATCAGCACTGAAGGATAAGATAAAAAAAGTTTAAAAAAAAAGAAAGAAAGAAGTAAATTATAAAAAGGTATCATGTTTTAATAAATTGGGATTTGACATTGGGATGTGGGAAGTGCTGGTTGTGTTTCTTAGGGTGGCTTGGAGATGGATGCAGCGAGGGAAGGTGCTTTTGGGGGAACTACTGCCCCTGCCCTGGGAAGAAAGCCCCAGATCATGGGGAGCTGATCTGGTCCCCTACCTTATTTCCCCCCCAACCCTTTAAACCAGGGGTGGGCAAAATGTGGCCTGGGGGCTGGATGTGGCCTGCCAGGCCATTCTATCCAGCCCATGGGATCCCTAAAAAATTTAGAAAATTAATATTTATCTGCTCTGGGCTGCCTGTCATTTGGCCCTTGATGGCTTGCCAAAACTCAGTAAGCAGCCCTCTGGCCAAAATAATTACCTTCCCCTGCTTTAAACCCTACTTCTGGACCTATCTGTGATGTGGCTAGCTGGCATGCACTCTGCAGGGTGCCTTGGCAGGGTGGGCGGTGGGGGAAATTAGCTTGGTGCTAGAACAGGTGTGGGCAAAATGCAGCCCGCAGGCCGGATGTGGCCCACCAGGCCATTCTATCTGGCCCACGGGGTCCCTAAAAAATTTAGAAAATTAATATTTGTCTGCCCCTGGCTGCCTGTCATGCAGCCCTTGATGGCTTGCCAAAACTCAGCAAGCAGCCCTCCGCCCGAAATAATTGCCCACCCCTGGGCTAGAACAACCTCGTGGGCAGTAGAGTCCAGGGTGTAAAGTTTGTCCACACAGAACAGGAGGGTGGGTGAGAGAATGGGACACAGCATCCTGGGATGCTGGAGGATTGTAATTGGTGCCACTCATCTGTGGGGAGTGGCCACACTTTAATGTACCATGAGCTAGTAACATGGAGCAGAAAGAAACCTGACCTGGAGTGGCATAACTTTAAGATGCCTAAAGTGCAGTTAAAACTAGGTTCATGTGTTAATGTACGGACAATCCAGGGATTAAGAGCTCCAGGAACTGCCTAAAATGATTCTATAATCTGCAATCTGCCCTATCATGATGAGGCATACACCTCTCACACCAGCAAAGAAAGAGTTAATGGGAGCTAGTGTGCTTAATTAGCTCTCCTAGCTACATCTAGAGGTGCTTATCATGAGGCACACCTGCAGAGGAGCTGGATTTCCTTTGAAAAGGGTTAGGGCAAACTCAGGAAGGGAAACAGCTTGAATGAGGAAGCAGCAGCTTAGTTATAAAGGCGAGCTAAATCTTGGGGGCAGAAAGTCAGAACTACGCGGTTGCCATCCTGCAAAGAAACCAGAAACTGGAAGATGCTTCCTGGAGGGATTAAAAATGGGTGGGCAGAAGATACTTAGACCTGAGTTTTTTCAGAGTCTTTTTTTTTTTAAGAGACTGCTATTATAGGGCCTCAGGAAAAGCCCTGAGCTTCATTACTCTGAATAAAGAAAATTGCTGAAGAAATACCTAGAGGCATTTTTAGTGTTGTGTAGCATAGTATTGGATAAGACTTCATTTCTCTTCCTTAAAGCTCTTTTAGGTAAATGATCCACTGGAGTGAATTAAGGGACCAAATGTGACCTGGCCAGGAGGCTACATTTCCAAACGGAGAGCACAGAAGGGCTAGAGGGGATAGGTGGTAGGGGAGGCAGGGGGAAAGCCAAAGCCCATCCTTCCTTCTTTGGCCAATGGTCAGGGGGGAAGACACGGGCCAATGAGACTCGCTTTTGTGCCTCTACATACTTTAGTTCTAGCTAACATTGTGCAACATCAATCTGGATCAACCCCATGACTAGGGTCTTGAGAGGGATGTGGGGGGCACTGAACCAAAAACGGGCAAGAGAAAGGATACCCTCCGATCCCCATTTTACAGATGGGTAACTAAGGCAGAGAGAGACATGGGTATGAATGCTGAATGGTATTGGGTTTCCTACTGAAATCCAGAGGAGTCAGCCCCAGGTCCACAAAGGTAGCAACAATCAAATGTGGATGTCTGGCTCTGGGTCCCTGCCTTCCTTTATGCTCTGTGCTGTGTCCCAAGCAGAAACAAAAGCTTCTTTTAAAAGGCCAAACTCTCTTCTGCAAAATGGCCACCTCCTTCCTGCACCTTTTCAGCACTTTCTTTTTTTTTCCCATCGAAACTGTCAAAAATAAGCTGTCAAGACCTACCTGGAGGCACCACAAAGACCATGTTATATTTGGCCAAATTTCTAATTGTTAACAGCTTGAGTGTACTGGGGGCTATGGTACAAATGCACTGTTATTTGTCAGTTGTCTGGCACCCGCTGACAATGTCTGCCAGAGGAGCAATTGCTTATATTTAAATATCTGTCACCGGTGATGACAATAGGCACAGAAGCTTGCTTGGGACTTGCGGTGACCTTTTCATTTGCCTTGCATTGAACAAGTGCCCAATTACATTGCTGAAGTTTGCAGTATATCTCTATCATGGCTCCATAGAAATCCCTTTCTCAGGAAGACAGTTGCTGTCCAGCAGTTCTCCGCTCTTTCTTGAAGCTCGTGGTTACAAACAGTGACACCGTTTTTATAAGGTTGTCCAGGGTGCAGGAGCTCAGTGCCTTTCTTGCTACAAAAAAGTGATAACTGCCTGATGGATCTTCTCTTGAAACAAGCCACTGTTTGCAGAACTAAATTGTCTCTGGCTGCTAACTGGTCGGGAGGAACAGATGAGCACTTAACCCTGGGGTACATAGTATGCTGATATAAATGACCCTGGGATCAAGAATGGACAGATGTTCATCTATCCCAGGGTAGCTCACACAGCAAGCACCTAATGCTATGCCTTGACAGGGAATAGGTCATAGCCTCCCTGGCTTGAGCAAATGGTCATGCCACGAAGGAGGTAAAACAGTGTAACACTGATACAGTTTTACGTTTGAATCTTTCAGGAGTAGTGCCCCCCTGGATTGGACAAAGTTAGTCCAGTTGTGTCATCTGGCTGTTGTAATAGCGATTGCACTGGCATAAAAGTTTCATCTGTCTATATCCAGTATCATTTTCATCAAATATTTAATTTGTGAACAGCAAATCCAGTCTGGGGTTAAGTTACTTTCCATCAAATACAAACTTAGATCTACACAGCTACAATCTAAACCCCCAAACCCAGACGTGGGACACTTGAGGCAATGTTTCTTGAGAGACGCTAGATACAGCTAATACAGCTTAAGCCGCTTCCCCAGCCCCTAAGAGGGGAACATTTTGGCTGATTGCTAGCAGCAGATGTCCCTCCCACCAGAGAGTTCAGGACGGGAAAGTGAACTGGAAAAGCACTGCTGGTGAGCTTCACATTTCAGCTGCAAGAAACCATACTTTTGTAATTAGATGCATTAAGAAAAAGTTTTCCAAAGTGCTCGGTAATGAGGAACCATGGGAGCTGTTAGGTATCAAGGACTTTTGCAAATCTTGCCGCCTCCCAAAGAAGGGCTGTTTGCTTCAAGTGATCTCACTAGCATATGCTGGTCTGGGGAGAACCCAGACTCAGGAGCATTGATTCTAGATCCAAAGGCACATCAAGTAACCTGTCCAGCTAGGGCTTAAAGCCACATATAGGTTAAAGTTTCAAATCCACACTTCTATCATCTCCCAAACTCTTCAGAAAGGGAGGTAAAATCCCTCTCCATCTTTTAGCCATTTTCGGTGATGCGCCTCTTTCACTATCAGCCACACTTGGGAGATTTTAACAGCGTCAAACCAAAAAAGGAGCCTCTTTCCATTTTAGATCCAACCCTGAACTGCAGCTGTTGTAGAAATCTTGGATCTGAGCCTAGCCTAAAAAAATCTGAAGGCGTTTGGGATTCTGGTTTTGATCCATCACTAATTGAAAGCTTGAGAAACAAATAAATTAGCTAATGATAGGCAAATTGGATAAAGACGTTTTGCATTCCAGACCAGAACAATTTCTGGAAGACATTATCTGGTCACCACTGGTTTTACAGCCAGAAGGGGCCATTATATTATCTAGACTGGATAACACTCTCCATGGAATTTCATCCAGTTACTCTTGCACTTAAACCAGTAGCTCGTGGTTGCCTAAGCACTGGTAGAAAAGCACTGTTGTGAATGTCTTAAAGCAAAGAGATACTTCCAAGGCACGTACTTTGGAGTACAGGTAAGGTTGAGTCACCTTCCCCCTCCATGCCAGGTGACATTGCTTTGTCTGACACTAGATGAAGACAATGCAACTAGGGAACTCAATTTTGCAGGAAGATTTGTCTCTAGTCAGTTTAAAGTATTGTTTGAATGCAGAGGAAGGGGGTTGTTTTTAATGTCTCAGCTGGGCGACTCTGGAGGGCTATCAAAGCCTTTAATTTACTTGTATTTATTTTGTATTTGTGCTCAGCGGGGCCAGCCTCGAGAGGCTAGCATCCAGTTTCCAACATGCTAAATATCAGCGAGATAGATCCAGCACGCCTTCTCCTTGGCCATAAAAACCTCGCTGAGAGCAATAAATATGAAAACTCAAACTGCTTTAAATTAAAACACTGTTAGTTACAACAGTTTGTGGGGGATCCTTATAAATAATTATTGAGGCCTAACTCCTTGGAGGCTGCTGGGAATATTTTTAGGCAATTTGTTCCACAAAGCCTTGAGAACTTGCATAAAAAGTGTTCGTCTCACTTGTGTGTCTTTAAGATCGGAAACTTCTGCTGGTCTATCTGATGGAGAGGCAGTTATTTCATCCCCACCCAGACCTAGACACAGGCATGGGTGAACTGGGTGGCCGCCTGAGATCTGGGAAGAAAGGGATCCCCCCCCAAAAAAAATTACAATTGCAAAAAAAAGTTTTAATATTGCACGTATATGGGACTGGCGAAGTTATCAGTTGAGAACAAACTATTTAATGACATCAATACCACAGATGTGATAAAGACTTTTGCAACAAAAAAGTAATTATCTCTTGTTCAGGGAGGCCTGATAGTAAAAGTTTGCCCGGGGCCGCCAGAAGTCTAGGTATGGCACTGTGCCCACCTCCGAGGATATCTCACATCCCTGAGAGATACGTATCATCTAATATAGTTAATTGGCCTCTATGCCACACCTGTCCCAAGCTATGAGTAATCCAACAAACTACCTACATCTATGGCTGGCTGCTCTGGCTGCCGATGTTAATGAGTATCTTCACCCAGCACTCGGTCCTTAAATGTGCTGCTTCATTAGCAATGTCACAAAAGCTGATCTTCATGGGAGAGTATTGAAGTGGCTCGTTTGCACTGTAGCGGTCTGTGTAACCCAGTAACACTATGGAGTCCTAGTTGAAATATCTGGGATTATCTTATGAATCATGCTTGCAAACCTAACACTGGTAATATTGTGTGCCCCCCGCCCCCACGGTACCCTTGAAAGGATCTCAAGGCACCACAGGGTGCTGTGGCACCTTGGTCGAGAATCACGGGTGTAACCTTCCCATGTAGGAGTCATCTCAGTAAGGAAGTCTTGCAAGTTGGGAGCCTCCTCTTTACAACAGCTGCCTTTCTCTCTCTCTGATCAGAGGAAGTCCACCTCACAAGGGTATGAAGTCTACCATTGTCTGATTAAGGACCGATCAAGGCAGCAAGGAAGGCACCGTAGCAGAATGCCATCTCTGTCTCTCCCCAAACTCCAACCTGACATTTTGGTTACCACGGTCACTGCAGAGAGCAGACACCCCTGGCGGCATCGGCTTCAGGTAACCCTGAGTTGTAACCTGAGCTGGATACATTCCTGAGGGAGGAGGAAACCTGCTTCCTCTGCCTATGTGACTGGCTTCACACATCTGGGGCAGGGGCTTATACTCTCTACTGTTCTAAGCAATGGAATCATGACTGGGAGGGGTCTAGAGACCCTGGCAATCTACCCAGCAACCAGAAATGCATTTCAAATTGGTTGGCTGGCAGCCAACAACTGCTGGCCTTCATTGGATCAGGTAAATGAGGTCATAAGATCTAAATAAGTTAAAGGTTGCCCAGGAGAAGGTGCAGCAGCCATGATGAGAACTCTCAGAGAAGCTGGACCATCTAAAACTCACTCTCTCTCTCTTGAAACTCGTGGTCAATGAACTGCTTGCCTCTAGAGGAAATCTCCACCTGCCTCTGGATGATACTTGTGAGTAAGCTACTTGAGATCTAACTAGCTATATAGCTTCCAGTAATAGAGATGCATAATCAAAGGCTACCATGCCACTGTTTGCTCTAAGGGATTTCTCTGATATTGCTCTATCCTGTACCCTATTCCAAACCTAGTCCTTGTGATCATCTGCTCTTTGTAACCAATAAAGTTCTCCTTTGTACTTCGCATGGGAGACTTATTAGGAGAGGGTGTAGATTATGCCTTGGGCTCCCCTTGGTCCGGCTGACTAAGGAAGACCACTATTTGTGCTTCAGACTGAGGGAAGCACCCCAAGTTCTTGCAGAGGGGTCAAGTACCCTCAAGGACTACTAGGTCTATTTTTCCCAGGTGGTACAGTGCCAAGATCAGTCCAGACCCTAAGTTGTGGCAGTGTTACCCCCAGGCTTGTGGGTGTGCTCCAGGAAGGGGGTCATCTGGATGTGAGGCACCCCCAGGGAAGCACTCGGAGCCTGGAAGGTGGTTGGGCACAATGAGGTGCATGGCTCAATATAGGAGCACCCCCTACTGGCCCACCACAGGCCCTGTGACTAGGATGCTAGCCAGCCATCTAGGAAACTAGGTTTCTATTCCCAGGCCTGTCACATGCTTCTGGCCTGACTTTGGAAAAATCATCCCAACTCTCTGTGCCTCTAAAATAAGGATAATTGCATTTCCTTGCCTTACAGAGGGATGGTGATGGGATAAAATTACAGTATAAAATCATAGAAATTAAGGGCTGTAACCGACCTCAAAAGATCATCAAGTCCAACCTCCCTGCTCTGGGCAGGAATATTGCTGAAATCAAATGATCCCAGTGAGGCGTCTGTTCAGTCTCCTCTTGAAAACATCCAAGGTTGGGGACTGTACCACCTCCTTGGGGAGTCTACTCCAGAGTCTGGTCACAAGGCAGGGGTTTCTGGGAAACTGCACCTCAAACTACTGACAAGCAAAACTCTTGACATGGGTGACACTGTCTGTGTGTTAAGGCACAGGAGGGTGAAAACTGAAGGCCTCCTAGGCCCTGCTGTGGCCACGAAGCCTGCCAGCTATCAAGGAGATATGCAGACAGAGGCTTTTATGCTGTTTCTATGTTCCTCCCTCAGACACTGTGATTGGAAGGGCAATCAGGGAGAAATAAAATTCACTGACCAGCTAGAGATGTCACTCCTTTCCCCCCGCTCCCCCCCGCCCCCCATTCTCCCTCCCTCTTCTAAGTTTCTGTTTCCCCTCAAAGACTGCCTTCTGAATCACTGAATTGCTTCCAAATTGATTTGGAAAGTTTTATGCTTCTAGCGATTCGATTCAGATTCAGAGATTCAGCCTCTGAACCAGGCCGAACCTTCTCCAAATCAAATCATGAACCAAAGCTTCGCACAGCCCTAAAGACCAAGTGTCTTATTATCAACATTGGGCAGATATAGCCAGATTCAAAGACAAGAAACTCTGCAGTACATAGATGCAAAATAACTTGCCCACAAAGAATGTCCTACCACCATTAGTTAGTTAATCACCTATAACAGTTGGATTGGGTTTTATTATTTGCTTTTTAAGGCTGTTTCTCAGAATATTGCATAAATAAAAGGTCTCATTTACTTAGCTCTCACTGAGATATATAGGTAATCTGTGTGTGGGTGGAAGCATTCAGTGAATTATCAGGAAAATGCTGTAAAACCATGTTCTGTTATAAGCTAACATTGTAATTTCCCTTCCCATAAATTCCTCACAAGTCACTTGACAAGCTTTGACAATCAGTGATATGTTGTGTCACCAAGGGATAATTCTACTGTTGTCCAAGGGTTTCATATCACTTGTTTTATACTGGTTCTCTCCAGTATCTCTTGCCATAGAACCTAAGCCAAGGATTTTCTGGTGTCTGGTATGAATGGGGTGACACTGAACAGTCTCAGTATACTCAGAATTCATCTCATTATTAAATCCACTTGATTGTAGAAGCTGCCAATTGAATCATTTATAATTCAACTGGGCAAAACCCTAAACAAGGCACATCTACTATTAGTGAGTGGTGCCCAAAGGGTCAGGGTTATTTTAGAAAGTTCCCACTAAGTGGCAGAGAGATTAAAATAACTTGTCTAAGCAACTCTGGAATGAGAGCTCTTGGAGGCAGGGAGCAAGTCTCTTTCTTATTTGTCTGAGGGCTCACTTCACAATTGTGCTCTCAACCCTGATTTCAGTCTCCATGTGCTCCTGCACTATAAATGATACACGGCCATTCATAGAAGCCCCTATTCATTCCCTTCCCAACATGCATTGCAAAGCAGCTGCTGGATATAGCCCTGCTTTAGTATATCACAGGTGACCACGTGCAGCAGTAATGTGATGTATAGGGAACCCCAGCCCCACTTTCCATCCCCATGAGTTGAATGCATCTTTCAATCAAGTACCTGCTCCAGTAGCAGGTTCCTGTGCATGTTTTGGCAAGTGGAAGGGGAGTCGTAGAAGGTAACCTACCCTCTGGCATCATAAAGCATGGGGAAGACACTGCTGTGGCAGGGGATATCTCAGAAGAACGAGTATGTAAGGGATGCCTGGCTTGGCATAAGGTCCCTTATCCTTTTCCTAGGCCTGCAGCCTTGAACCCAGTGCCTTGGGTATGACCAACACAGCAGCTTACACCAACCTGCCTTTATCTTTGCTCCCAGAGCCTAGATGTAGATACCTAAGGTTCATCAATGTCCAAGACTCCACCCACTCCCTGAGGCCTAGTTGGCTGGTTCAAAATCTCTCACCAGCCACTTCCCCTATTTAAGATCAGAGAGAAGCACAGGAGGTTTCTGGGTAACAAAGTTCTTCTTGACCTGGCCTGATCCTGGACTCTGCTCACCTGCTCCAGCTTGGGTTTGATATTACAGCCCTCCAATCTGTTGACCCTGATCCCCAGTCTGGTCACCACATCCCAGCACTGACCCTGGCCTTCCACTGCTCACCGTGATCTCTCTTCAACCCTAGCCAATTTGGAGCAACTCAGGCTCTGCTGAAAGCAAATGTTACTGACTCCCTATCCAATTTGCTGGTCAGTGATGAGTAATTTTGTTTCTCTCTAGTTCTTAATTGATAGCTGTCTGACTAAAAATCGCATGGGATATGCCAAGGGTCCCTTTGCCTAATTAAAAGCCCATTCAAAAGTCCACTGAAGTCAATGAGGAAAAAAAAAATCCTACTAACATCAGTCAGCTGTAGGTCATTTTCTACCGGAGGAATGTTAGAAACATTTCCTAGTCTTTTGTGCATTAAACAACTTCAGACACTCCCTCTGCCTGAAGAAGGGTTTTTGTACATGAAAGCTTGCAAGGAAGAATTTTTCCAACTATTTTATTTGGTCTAATAAAAGATATCAGATTTACCCAAAGAACTTGTCTGCCGATGTTCTTTGACCAACACAGGAACAAGCAACAACAATTTCAATCATGCTACATTCTTCTTTAGACAAAGGAAACATGGTAGATCTAATCTAGTTGGACTTCATAAAAGCACTAAATACAGAGCCAAAAAAGAAGCTGTAGAAGATGGGGATCAGTACAAACTGGGTAAGGTGGGTAAAGAATTATCTGAAGCAGAAACAACAGTTGGTTGTCTAATGGGGGAACTCGCAGCTGGAAATGGGTTACTGGTAAAGCTGCATGAGATTCAGCCTGGGGACCCAATATCTCTTTAGATTTTTCTTTTTCCACACGGGATTTAACCTCACTTCATTACAGCGTATTTGAAGGAGAATCTTTTAAATGCATGAAACCTCTGATTTATCCTGGAGATTCCAGGTGGCAGTGACATGAGCAGCCCCCCATCTTCCATTGCTGGAAGGAGACAGTCATGGCAGGCCATTGAGGCAGAGTGGATTGCATCCCTTTGTAGCCAAAAATGGCAGGAAGCATGTTGCCAGGGCCCTACCCCAGGGCACACAAGCTAGATGCAGAGCTGATGCTCAGCATATTTGTCCTGGAAGGGCCTGGGCCTCTCAAAATGGAGACTGCAGGCATCATGGACCCAGTACTCTTCAATCAAGATCACCCAACTGGCAGCCTGTGGCATGGCACTGTTGGTGCCTGCCACTTTAAGATCAGAGCCAAGCAGCCAGCAGGTGTTTGATTGCGGCAGCCATTTTAGATCCCTGTCTGCCTATATAAATAGATAGGTTCCCTGCTGGCAGGGCAGGCAGCAACATCACCTGGCTACAAGGCTGCTAGTATCAGCTTGGAGGTAAGGGAAGAGCTGTAGGGGATGGCTAGGAGGCTCCTAATCCTGGGAATGAGCTAAAACTGCATCCTGCCAGGAGTGGGTGGCCTGGTAGGGCTCTCAGTGGCACAGGAACCCCCAGGAAATGCCATACCAGTGACCACCCAGATGAAAGGTGGGTCAGGGCACCTTAACCCCAGCTCTTACAACCGGGTGGGTCACCTGCTAGTAGGGCCCAGAGGGCAGACCCCAGGTGGTAGAGTAGGGCTAGAGACTCAGAGACCTGGTAGAGAAAGTACCCTCAACTGGTCAATGCTGGGGCCAGGACCAGACTGGTCAAAAGGGCCAAGGGCCCACTGTGAGCAATGCCCAGAGCTAGAAGGGCCTGGGGTTTCCAACTGGCCTTGGAGGTGAGGCAAGGGCCTGTATGGCCAAAGGTTCTGGGGGACCACACCCGAGAGGGGAAAATAGTTTCAGGGAACTAGATAGCCTGAATGAAGGTGGGGTAGGCCGCCAGAATGGAGGGATCTTAGCGGGGTCCTGATCAGAGAAGTCTGGGGCCCAGCATGGGGCTGGTGATTGTAAGAAGTATGGATGCCATCTGTGAGGCATGGGATGTGGTGTAGGGGAGGTACAGAGCCACAGATAGAACCCCCTGGCATCAGGGCACGAAAATGGGCAGCCTCCTGCCTAATTAAGATCATTAATTAATTAACAACAAGGCATGGCAGGATGGAAGGTGGGCAGTTGACCCAGAAACAGGTGGGCGGTGCATCCCAGGAGGCATGCACCAGAGGCATCCCCAGCTCTTCCTACAGCTCTGAGCTCACCTGGAGCAGGCACAGGACTATGGAGCAAGGGCTCAGGATCCGGCACATCCACCTCCTCTCCCATGCAACTGAAGGCAGCTGCTGCAGCAAGACCCCAAGCCAGCCCCCTCCAAGCCACAGCCATGGCCAACTCCACTGCAGACATGTGGGTTGGTGACTGCCCACACCTACTGCCAGGCCTCTAGGACTTGCAATGTGTCCTGGCTTGCATCAGAAATCATTACGGGGACAGATGGACACAAATCCTCCCAGACACTAGAGCATGTATATACAGAAACAGGTGACCTTGAGGACTTGAAATAAAGAAAGGGGGCACTCTAAGATTACCAAGTGCAAGGTCCTGGCACATAGAGATGAGTAACATGTTCTGATGTAAGCGGGTGGCTCATCAGCTGAAAAGATTTGGGTGCTTTAATCAATCACAGGAAGTGGCTATGCACAAGAAAAATGCCGTTCAAGAATATATCAAGTGAGGCCTTTGAAGTACCGATAGAAAAGTATTAATGCCATCCATGAAACGAGGCACTGGGGAGATGGGGAGACCTCCCCTGTCCTGGATCACCCTGTCCATTCTGGCACAGCCCATATTCAATGGGAGTAGGTGCTGGAAAGGGTTATTAGGATGATCAGGGGAATGTGGAGCCTGTCTTACAAGAGGTGGCTAAGTGAGCTTGGCTTCTCTAGCCTTGCAAAATGAAAGCTGAGTGGAGGATATGATTGCTCTCTATAAATACTTCAGGGAGAAAGAGAGAAGAGCTACTTAAACTAAAGGACAGTGTTGGCACAGGAACAAATGGGTATAAACTGGCCATGAATAAATTTAGGCTGGAAATTAAAAGTTTTAACCATCAAAGTAGAGAGGTTCTGGAACAGCCTTCTAATAGGAGCCGTGGGGATGAAAAGAATCCTAACTACTTTTCAGATGGAGCATGATCAGTTTATGAAGTGGACTGTGTGATAGGGTTATCTGCTATATCAGAAGACTGTGCGCAGTGACCCAGAAAATCCCTTCCTCTGTCCCTAAATACAATTATTGTAAATGGATAGAACAGTGAGACTGAATCCCATTGTAATTACTTCCTGAAGGTCATTAAAACCAGAGGGTAACCTAACTCACCATTAAAACAAAATGTCACAGGGTAATTGGTGGGAGGGGAGGGTGCTTTAAAAAAGTAAATTTATTATTTTCAAGGAAAGACCCATAAAATATAGTAAGAGAAGGTCATTAGTTTACTTTATTAAAAGTGACTTGTTTCTTATTCTTTTCTGGCTGAGTACTGGTTAGTTTTCAGGATGATACATGCATTAGAGAAATACGGTCAATAGTTAGGCAGTAACTAATTGCAGCATTAAATGACTGTAGTTGTGTTTAGGTCTTAAGTCCTATACTACTTTTTCTCATTCATAAATATACATCCGTGCAAAATAGGGTCAAAAAATAGGAACAAAAGGAGACCAGTAAAATGATGATCTGTGAGTCAACTGGCTCTTAATTATACATAGAGATGCTCTCCAAGGGAGATGTCCCCCACACACTTAAATGTGCATCATTTCAATGCCCCAGTCCTGCAGTTATAGGAGGAGAATACCTGGAATACCTCTATGCTGCCTACTATAGGTGCCATTGGAGACGGATGTAAGAGCAATAGTCATCAGGAATGGTCATGATTGATCACCATGTTCACTAACCAAATGGGCCACCATCTATAAGTGGTTAGGTAAGAGTCGGAGGATACAGGGCTAGATTCTTTCAGCCTCCCTCATGCTACATGCTACCTAAGAAGCCCATTGGACAGACTGAAACACTCCTCAGTCTGAGGGCAGAATCTGAGTAGGACAATTTCCAGACATCCTGCTAAACACAATGTTTCCTCATTAAGCACACACAACGCCCTTTACAGGCAGTCAAGGGATATGAATATTGCCAGGAAGGATATATATTTTTAAAAACACAGGTGTCCTTGTGCAATATTATTCAAGGCAAGTATTTCAGCGGAGGAATAGGGTTATAAACATGTCTGCACTTTTATATACATACCCATATATTAAGCAATTCTGATGATGACTCTGAGTGAAAAGAGAATCAACTTTGATTAGTTGCCAAACACTGCTGGCATAATATGGGTACTGGAGGTGATTTCTTCATAGCAAATTTCCTCATTTTATTGACTCGCAAGAAAGGAATTCATAGTTTAGGCCCTCTCTTTTGCTTGCGTCTCTTCCTTTTCAGTGTTCTCTTTATCGCCGGCACTAAAATATGTTCCCTTTCCTGAGCCATTATTTTATTAATGTACTATTATGTTGGTGCCACAGTCCTTTCCCCATCTTCTTTCTGAATACCTTATTTCAAGTCTCTTTCCCACATTTTGAAATTACAACATAGAAGTGAAAGAGAACAGATCCTGTATTTTTCAACCTTAAAGAAAATAAAAAATAAAGAGGTCAGAGAAACAGTGCATGAAGGTATTTCTGTATAAAACGACTGATATTATTATACAAAAGGAAATGGAATGAGATGAGTTTTACACAGTCCCTTTGGGAAATCATTCAAAATGCACTTTTACCAAACTCTAATAATGCCCTGGATGCTTTTTGTTGGTTTCGATGAAGCCGATAATAACAAAAATCTACATTTATTTGCATTTTTTTCTGCTCGAATTCACGAAAGCCTCCCTGAATAAAATGTTAAAGAATGAATTTAACTTATGTAAGTCTGTGAGCTGCACAAACCATCAAATTGAAAGTTCAGATATAAACTAGGAAGATTAGGGTTCACTTTGGAGTGGAGTTTGGCCTTTCCAGGCATTGTTATTTATTAGCTTCAAGAGGCACCAACCAAGATCATTGCCTTGTAGTGCCAGCTCCTGTACAAACAACTAGTAAGAGATGGTGCCTCCCCCCTATGTGGACACAATATGCAAGTGGGCAGAAGTAGATTCCCAGGTTCATATAACAAGTTGTTGGAGTGGCAGGACATTGGCAAGGCCCTCGTTTCCATCTTTTACCTGTAGCATTTGGGCATGTCATTGAACCTTCAACCTCAGGTATAAAGAACAATACCCAAAACACCAAAGTGATGATTTGGGCAATTCTTGGGTTATGAGTTTTGGGATTCCTTGGGTTACCCTTACTATGAAGGAAGGGTCCTGGTTCAATGGCCCTGCTGTTCTCATGTTCCTAAGTTGTTGTCCTAGCCAAAAATGCATATAATCTCTTCAATGTCTTTTTCTGCTGTGCCAAATCTGTCCTCATAAGGCACATGCTTGCAACTTTGTCCCTGCTGAGTCCATTAAATTTCCTTTCTATCCCAGTAACCCCACCTGTACAATGGTATTATTTAATTGTCTGTGAAGTGGATCTATACCATTATTGGACTAGCATTACTTTCTCCATTGTCTAGCAGTAAAATGAACTGTGACCACCTCCTTTAATGCATAAGCCAAATGACCTCACATTTATTACCTATACAGTTGGGGTATGAAGGAGTCAGAACATTTGCACCCAGATCTAATTCCTAACTTTGCTAAAGTGCACATGGGGAGACCTACATATGAGGGTTGTGCAAGGCTTTGGACCACGCTTCAGATCTGGAGAAGCTTCAGATGCTTCAGCATCCAAAGCAGCATGTCCAGATCAAAGCACTGGCTTTGTTAGGCTTTCTGAAGTGGTTCAGAGCTTCCAAAGCACTTCGGAAAAGCTTCGGAGCCGCCTTGGAGATCCAGCCCTAGGGTATAATGGGGAATCAATGAAATATCTACAACTTTGTTGTTTTTTCTCCAATTTGGATGAAACTTGCAGAAGTGGTAGCCTCTGCTGAGAGCATGAAGCCTGCCAAGTTCTAAGAAGATTGATGCAGGCATTTGGAGAGAACTGCACCCCAATTCCTTGAAAGCAAAACTCATGTCATATGTATGTGTTAAGCCACAGTGGAGTCAAAACTGCAGGAGTGATGGCCCCTGGTGAGGCCACAAAGCCTGCCAAGTTTCAAGATCGGTGCAAGGGGTTGGGGGAAACTGCACCTGAAGCTGCAGACAAGCAAAACTAGTGACATGGGTGACACTGCACATGTTAAGGCGCAGCAGGGTGAAAGCTGCAGGGATGGTGGCCCCTGCTGCAGCCACAACGCCTGCCAGCTGTCAAGGAGATGGGTGCAGGGGGGTTCTGGGGCCCTGCACCCCTAGCTGCTGACAGGCAGAACTTGTGCCATGGGTGCTTGTGCAACTGACTCTGTCTGTCTTGAGGCAGTTCATAGATTCATAGGTTCATAGATGTTAGGGTCAGAAGGGACCTCAATAGATCATCAAGTCCGACCCCCTGCATAAGCAGGAAAGAGTGCTGAGTTCAGATGACCCCAGCTAGATGTCTATCTAACCTCCTCTTGAAGACCCCCAGGGTAGGGGAGAGCACCACCTCCCTTGGGAGCCCGTTCCAGACTTTGGCCACTCGAACTGTGAAGAAGTTCTTCCTAATGTCCAATCTAAATCTGCTCTCTGCTAGCTTGTGGCCATTGTTTCTTGTAACCTCTGGGGGCGCCTTGGTGAATAAATCCTCACCAATTCCCTTCTGCGCCCCCGTGATGAACTTATAGGCAGCCACAAGGTCACCTCTCAACCTTCTCTTGCGGAGGCTGAAAAGGTCCAGTTTCTCTAGTCTTTCCTCATAGGGCTTGGCCTGCAGGCCCTTGACCATACGAGTTGCCCTTCTTTGGACCCTCTCCAGGTTATCCGCATCCCTCTTGAAGTGCGGCGCCCAGAATTGCACGCAGTACTCCAACTGCGGTCTGACCAGCGCCCGATAGAGGGGAAGTATCACCTCCTTGGACCTATTCGTCATGCATCTGCTGATGCACGATAAAGTGCCATTGGCTTTTCTGATGGCTTCGTCACACTGCCGGCTCATGTTCATCTTGGAGTCCACTAGGACTCCAAGATCCCTTTCCACCTCTGTGCCACCCAGCAGGTCATTCCCTAGGCTGTAGGTGTGCTGGACATTTTTCCTCCCTAGGTGCAGCACTTTGCATTTCTCTTTGTTGAATTGTATTCTGTTGTTTTCTGCCCACTTGTCCAACCTGTCCAGGTCTGCCTGCAGCTGTTCCCTGCCCTCCGGCGTGTCCACTTCTCCCCATAGCTTTGTGTCATCTGCAAACTTGGACAGAGTACATTTGACTCCCTCGTCCAAGTCCTCATGAAGACATTAAAGAGTATCAGTCCGAGGACCGAGCCCTGCGGGGCCCCACTGCCCACACCCTTCCAGGTCGAAGCCAACCCATCCACCACGACTTTCTAGGTGCGACCCTCCAGCCAAT
Organism: Alligator mississippiensis; assembly: GCF_030867095.1. Lineage (NCBI taxonomy): Eukaryota > Metazoa > Chordata > Crocodylia > Alligatoridae > Alligator > Alligator mississippiensis. The sequence goes on from NC_081829.1 coordinate 96,920,600, forward strand.
TCGCCACCCACCGGACTGTGTAGTCATCCAAGTCACAGCCTCTTAACTTGTTCACCAGTATGGGGTGGGATACCGTATTGAAGGCCTTCCTGAAGTCTAAGTATACGACATCCACCCCTCCTCAGTTGGATATCCCATCCACCCACAATACAGTTGATTGTCTGTATTGATTATTTCCTCTCCTTAGTCTGTCAGTGGTTTTGTAGGGGTTAATCATTGCTAATTAACTAATTATCTAATAGCTACTAGTAGCTAGCTACTGTGTATTGAGCCAGTCCCTGAGTGAATCATAATTGATTGGTAACACAGTAGCTTAGCAGCCAGTCCTGCAGTAGTTCCCCCCCCCCAACCCTCCCCATGCCCCAAGACAGACATAGTTGTACCCGTGTCATGAATGTCATGAATTTTATCTGTCAGCAGCCAGAGGTGCAGGGCCACAGAACCCAGAACCCCTACACCGATCTCCTCGACAGCTGGCAGGCATCGTGGCCGCAGCAGGGGCCACCATCCCTGCAGCTTTCACCCTACTGCGCCTTAACACACACAGGGTCGTCTATGTCACAAGTTTTGCCTATCCACAGCTTGAGGTGCAGTTCCCCCCAAACCCCTGCACCGATCTTCTTGAACCTTATCAGGCTTTGTGGCCTCACCAAGGGCCACCACCCCTGCAGTTTTCACCCCCCCACCCCCGGGGTATAACATATATGTGACATGAGTTTTGCTTTCAAGAATTTGGAGTGCAGTTCCCCCTGAACCCCTGCACCAATCTTGAAACTTGACAGACTTCATGCTCTCAGCAGAGACTACCACCCCTGAAAGTTTTATCTAAATCAGAGAAAAAACAACTAAGTTATAGATATTTCATTGATTCCTCATTATGCCTTATGGCTGGATCTCTGAGGTGGCTCTAAAGCTTTGGAGCCACTTCGACTGGATCGAAGCGGGAACCCAGTCTGAAGCTCTGGATCAGATTGCTGTCATCTGAAGTGGCTGGATCCAAAGCTGGATTAAATAGCTGCCTACTCGCACAGGCTTACTACATATCAGGTTCAGTTGGCTTATACCTGAACCAGAGTTCAGATACGTCTTCAAATCTAAATGTTCTCCCAAAGTGACGACGGAGTAAGGAGAGGGTTTCAAGTTCTAAATCCTTGTCTAGGCCTACATCTGTTGCTAAAATCTCTTATGAAACCTGAAGGAAACACCATTCCTCTTTTTTTTTTAAACTCTACTCATCCCTCAGAATCACTTTATTTGGAAATGGAAGCACCTAAATCTTGCACAACAGATTGTTCCCATAGTATAACAAATCAGACCAAAACCAAGATGTATTAGATATCTCTTGAAAGCTCCTCTTCTTAACAGGTTATAGGCTTGGATAGTTCTAATAGGAAAAAGGTTCTCAACTAAGATGCCATGATAAGGGTGGCATGCAGTATTAGGAGTGTAGGTTGTAGTCATGTTGGTCTAAGGACATAGGCAGACCAGGTTTGTTGGGTAAATCCGATATCTTTTATTAGACCAACTCAAACTGATTTACCCAAAGAACCAATATTAGCACTCTTAGGTGTGCAAACACCTACATATGATTCAAAAGATAACCCAAGAGATTTCAAAGAGGAAGCCATTCCAACCTGTTGTGGTCTTTCTGGGTACTTTGCAATAGAAGAACGGCTCTTTTTCCATAGCTTAAAAAAAAAACAAATGAAAACTATGAGCTGGCATTTTCCTGAAGGTGTCTTGAGAACCACTGTAAGAGGATCTAAAAACACATCCAAACATTTTAGGACTTATCCATATTAACCCTTGGAGCTTATAAGGATGCAGTCATCCCTAGTGTTTGGGGGCCTGTATGCACCACATCACATTGGTTTATGGTCCTTCTTAGGCAAAACAGACAACTCAGTGGCTTTCTGTGACTTCGGTCTTACAATCACCTTCTGTAACAATCAATGCCTCCCCTGAAGCCCCTGAGGTGATATAAACTGAATCAAGTTCTGTGAAGCATAGCTGAGAAAGAGATTAGCAAATTTAGCGCCAGCTTGTTATCCACAGTGAGAGCTCTTTTGAACTCTTGTTACTTATTATCTTATGAAGAACACTTTTAAAAGCTTGCTTCAAACTCTAGTCTATCATCTAGTACCTTTGCAGGTATAGGCAATGCCACGTGGCCAGCAAAGTCATTGAATGTATCCACAGAGTACTCCAGCCATTTGAAGACCTTCTGCCCTTTTAGCAGTAAGTCATAATTCACTATCGATATCAAAGCAGTGGAGAGTAGTTGATCTAGGGCATGTCTACAAAAGATGGGTAATGTGAAGTAGCCTAATAACACTGCGCAGTAGCGTGCTGGGCAAAAACCATGCTAATATGCGACTGCGCAAAAGTATTAGGCTATTGTGCAGTAAAAAACCATGTGCTGGCAGTAGTTACTGCACACACAGTTAGTACTTCATTAAGCAAGTACTAAACTAAATGTGCAGTAACGACTGCATGTTAATGAACGTGTAGACGCACCCACAGTAACCAACTGTGCTTGCTGAGAGAATAAGCTGTGGTCGCTCACATTCACTCTTGCTGGTTAGTATTTTGGTGTGGCCCTGAGCTATCACTGCAATGCCAAAGAGCAGAGGGGGGCTACACGGCAATCCAGGGCAACACAGCCTAGATCCTGGCTTCATCTTTTGCTCCAACATGTGGAAAAGGAAAGTATTTGCTCTGCTCGTTTACCTGCTTGCAGTTTGCAAATTCTTTCATGCTGGTTCACTTACGTCGATGAATACAGTGGAGTGGCAGAGCAAAGAGACAATGCTTTATACAACTGTCAGGAAAAGTATTAAAAAAAAACCCTGGGGGATGTTCTCTGCCCCATGCTGCTACCCACAATGCAGGGAACCTATGTGGGAGAAAAAGAGCCAACCATTTCCCCCTTATCTCTTAGGATGGGAAAACCATTTCCGGTCAAGGATCAGAAAGGTCAATGACCAAATGGATCATGTAAAACAAAGCACCTTTCACTCCTAGAAAATATCCCTTCAATTAAAATTCAACATTTGTAATTGGGTGATAGTGCATACAAAAAACCCTTGCAGGGCTATTGCTGTTCTCATACTATGGAATAACCTAAAACGTCACCTGTACTTAATTCATTAAATATCCTTACTATCCCAGTAACCCCTCTGTCTTGTGGTATCATTCAACTTGTCATATTTTTTCAAAACCGTGAACATTCTCTGGAGAAAGGAAGATTTTTTGTTGTATAATGTCACACATTAGGATTTAAGGTAAAAGAGGAAATCTCCAAGGCAACGAAAGCAATTTTTTTGAATGAATGATCCAGGTTCATCCTTTATGTAATACCATTACAATCAGTGTGCTCTCCGTGTACTCAGGTCTGTCTGTCTGTCTCTGTAAATGGGTTTAGTGGACAAATCACAATCAGACTTATGTAGGGTTGGATCTGGTGCTTCTGTCTGTCAAGGCAAATAGCTAATGGTATGTGCTCTTTACCTGAGATCTACATTAACAAATGGAAGCCTATTCAAATAAATGTTATGGCTGAGCTATAATCCCCGTTGATGGGATGTGGTAATAGAAACACAGAACAAGGAGGGTGCTGCCAGCTGTGGGCCGAGCATCTGGTAATTTTTCAGGGCCTGGGATTATTCATATTTAAAGGAAAGAGATGTAACAGCGACCAGAATGAGCTGCACAGGAGTCTTCTTTGGGTTCACGCTAGGTGAAATGTTAACGAGAACAGACACCAACTGCAATTTTGCTTAAATATAATAGCAAGAGACAAGGTGTTACCCTTGTGAGTGATCCCAAGCAGACATTCGGGTGAATCCAAGAGTAGGTCCATCCTGTCAAGTCTTACTGATGGCGCCCGCTCCACTGTCCTTCAATCCGTTCCACTCTCCCACTCCCCTTCTAATTATCCCTCTGTTTCTCTCAAGGAAATACTTATGAAAATACAAAATGCCACTCCCACCCCTCCAACTCACACAAATCTGTCTGTATGCACAGTTTCGGTGGAAAAATAACAATTAGACTCAGTGCTGGGGACAGAAAACCCTTCTTCATCTTGCCTTAAGTCTGTTGATTGCAATGGTAAGACACCATGGATGACTATGACCCATTCAGTTCCTCTTATCAGGGTCAGAATTATGAGCTAAAGGAAAGACTGAATGATGCCCTACTTTACAACATGTATTAACATACGTATCCACATGTGCTGGCTAGGAAAAGTCTGCAAGTTTATACTGCACCACAATGCACTGTTCACTTTGCTACCCTCTAGCATATACATCAGGATTTTTAGGTCTGGATTTTCAAAAGCAGGTAGGCATCCAACTCCCACTGAAATCAGCCTAGAGCCACACTTGTTAATCCCAGCAGGTTACATGAAGGCACAGAAGCCCAAGCTCCTACCAATGTTCAGTACATGGATGAAAAACCGTTCATTATCTTCATTGCCCCTAAAGCATAAGGGAGTTTGTTTGGAGGCTGCAAGTTTCCTACGCACGTATATGACCCAAAAGCAGGGTTTTTCTTGAAACATCTGAGGGAAAAGTCTTATCTACCAAATTCCCACAGTTTTAGGCTATTCCAAAATAGCATTCTGCCACATAATGGAATCTATACCAGGACGTCAGAACTTGAGAGCAAGAGCCCTTTTTTATTCCCTTTATGGAAGAGAGTAGGTTTTTCAGGCTGAAAAAAACCCATAGAACGACTAATACTCATTTTTCTTGCACAATCTCTTTGTGGGACAAGTGAAGTAGATGAAGTCCTTTGCAGATAAGCAAGATGATCACCATCTTGGTGATATCTCATCCACTTACACCACAGGAGGGACAATTTGTCTTATAATTTCTGCTAAGACACCTTTGATTTATGCACATTTATATTAAGAGCACTTCCACCTTTGCCTCATTTAGACTTCATCATCTCACTTCCCCCAGGTTCTTCCATTCTAATAGGATTGCTATCCATCTTGCTTAATAATCATTAGCAGTTAGGTCATTTTGTTGTTTTGCACTGTCCAATTAGACATATGCTTCTGATGATCTAAAATATCCACAAATCATAGTGTGGTTATTGGCCCATACTTGTCAGCCTCTTTGGTATGCCTATATTCATCCCACATATTTTCAGGTTATTTGACTGTCATCATTTATAGAATCATAGAATAATAGAAAATGAGGGTTGGAAAGGATGTCAGGAGGTCACATCTAGTCCAACCCCTTGCTCAAAGCAGGACCAGCTATATCATCCCAGCCAAGGCTTTGGCTACCCACGTCTTAAAAACCTCCCTGCTCAGTCTTCTCTTTTCTTGACTAAATAAGCCCAGTTCCCTCAGCTTCTCCTCAGAAGTCATGTGACCCAGCTCCTGAACCATTTTTGTTGGCCTCCGCTGGACTCTCTCCAATTTGTCCACATCCTTTCCATAGTGGAAGACCCAAAGCTGGTCACAGTATTCCTTATAGTGAGCTACATGCAAGTTTGGGGGTGCTTATGCTAAGTCAATTTTCAATAGAGGTCCTTAGGTCTGTTGGCTAATTGTATGTATAGAAGAAAATACACTGTGTGTGCATGTACATGAGATGCTCTAGCGATGTAGTGTTGATAGGCACAAACCATCATGCCAACACTACATTGCCATAGCATCTAAAAATAACTGTGCCAGTGGGACTGCACAGTACCAGCAGGTACTCATAGTAGTAAGTAATTTAGTACTTACTAAAGCACAAATTAAATTCACCAAATGCACAGTCAGGGGCATTTGTGTGAAGAATTATCTAACATCCCATACGTGAGCTACTATATACCACTACAAAAACCATTTTGTCTACATCCTTTCTGTAGTGGGGGGCCCAAAACTGGACACAGTACTCCAGATGTGGCTTCACGAGCGCTGAATAGAGGGGAAGAATCTGGTGGTAACTCTCCTACTAATGCAGCCCAGTATGCTGTTCGACATCTTTGCAACAAGAGTACACTGTTGGTTCATATTTCATCTTCTATTAAAAATAACTGAAAACTTGGGAAAACTAACAACGATATCAAGTAAGATCCAAAAAAAGATTTGGCTCAAAATGTTTTCTCTTCCCCTTTTTGGTGAAAAAAGCCAAATTGTTGGTGAAAATGCACTGTCAATAGACATCGTTAAAAAAAAATAAATCCAAATGGAAACGAATGCAAGCAAACGCTTTTAGAGCAGCCATATCTACCGACAGATATGAAATGTTTCAAATCTGAATTTCACTTAGCCCATCTCACTTTGGATTTGTGATGTCATGTCATGAGTAAGGAATAGCAAGCATTTAGGAGCTGTGAGTGGTGGGCATGCAAAGGGAATTTTTCTACATTGCCTTCAAGGCAATCTATTTGGCTTCCCGTATGCTGTTTCCTAAAGGGAGCACTATAGTCATTCTATACATTTGTTGCCACCCCCTCCTCCCCCCCATCAGCACATCTATACAAAGGGACCCAGCACCTCATTTTACAGAGACTTCCTTTGTTATGTTCAAATCACCAGAACAAAAGTTCCCTCAAGGTAGCCAATAACAAACTGGAGACAAATGGGGAGAAAGTGAATGGATTAATTCAGTGGGGAATGGAACATATTTTATTCATTTCCTACATTGTTCTTTGGTTCCTTTCAGGAATTGCTGTTCACACTTTTGTTCTTTTTTGGTAAAGACTTAGAAATCTATTTTGTCACTGTCAGGTACTATAGACAGAAAAAGATATGCTCTCATGGCTACAATGAATTCTTCCTCTGTAATCAACGGCTTTCCTTTTGTTCACTGAAAGGGGTGGGTTATATCATGCAGTATTGAAAAGCATGGTGTGAGGGGGTTTTTTTTTAGCTGTTTTGATTTGTGTTGATTTTTTTTCTTCTAAATTCAGCTTGTACTGCATATGAGTTAGCATATCTCAACAGCCTTTGCCTGATGTGGAAATAAATGTTTGATTACAACTCCAGCTTTCTACAGAACAGAGATTCTGCTACTATAAATCAGCTTGTTTCCATTGATTTCAAAGTGGCTGTGCGGTTGCACACAGGTGGAAGATCTACCCATATAAGTTTTGGGCACAAAATCAACTTTTTTTTAATTCTCCTCCAGAAGAGCAACAGAAACCATGAATAGAGACAAGCACTTTTCTGAATACCTGTTTACAAGGACACACAAAACCACTGAGATTGACTTGTTCCAACAGAGTCACTGGCTGGAGTAGATAAGATATATTGAATTTTTAATTGTGTCCCATTATGAATACAGCTGTTTTACATCAGCCACTATATAAGACCCATTTAACTATTCTCTTCTAGTTTCCTAAGAAGAGAAACCTCAGATTTAATTAGAACAGTGAGACACAGCCAAGAATTTGATAAACAACGGCCATTCTCAAGGAAGTAAAAATCAAGACGGATGGACAGCAAGAGATAAGATTCATTCAAAAGAGATACAGAGAACACATTTCCGCCTTTGGGGCTGATGGAAGCACAAGTAAATACCACCTTTGCCTATAACTCCTGAGTTTGGTCTTCAGCTGCCTTAATGCAGTTTTTCTTCAAATTACCCATGGATAAGAAAAAAAAGTGCTAGGTCTATTTAGACAAGTAGTAAAATACAAGGAGATTGAGTCTCATCATATATAGCCAGAGTCTTAAAGAGAGTATGGATATCCACCAAGCATGTAAAGGGGTGGCAGGGAGGATAGCGGGATGGGAGGTGTGGCTGAAAAGCTAGCAAACCAGTCAAAAGTGCCTAGCTTTCATTACAGCTCCCAAAATGCTGAAATGACTCCCAAAATCATTAAGAACTTCACATTTAAAAATATAAATGAAACCCCATCTACAATGAAATCAGGTTATTTTGCATGTACACCTACCCTAGCTTGACTCTCATTAGCTTGGTTCTGAATAGCTGGGTGTGAATACACGTGAGCATTTAATGCACATTAGCCTGATTTAAGATGCATTAAGGGCAGACGTCTACATGTGTGCACCCTTAATGCACCTTAAAAATGGTGATTTAAGGCTATTGGAGCCTAAATTTGGTACCTTCATTAAGCAGGTATCAAACTTACGCTCAAATAGCTAAATCACATTAGCGAATATGTAGACGCATTAATGCACATTAACATGGTATGTATCCATTGGCTAGGGACTAACTTTAGTCCCAAGCCAGTCCGCATAGCTGTGTTAATGCGCATTAGTGCATCTACATGTTCACTAATATGATTTAGCTATTCAAGCATAAATGTTATGCCTGCTTTATGCGTGCATGTGTAGACACATACCTAAATCACCTTAATGAGCATTAGGCAAATGCACAAGAAGTTTAGGGGAGTGTAAAAGCACATGTAGACACGACCACTGCATACTAACATCTTAGGATTCAGCAGAGATGATACAAGCCTTGGTTATATATTCCAATGGCCAGCCAGCACTGACATCTGAGCTGCCATGGTTACACTTATTGGTTACCTAGCTACCTTCTTGAGTAAATTAAAGCTTGTTCAGGTACATATATATGTGCTGCAATCACACCTCTGACTGCTGTGTTTACAAGAGGAATTCGTTAGCATGTATCTGGAAATATGAATGGAAAAGATTCCCTCTTTGAGAATCAGGCCTCCTAATGGTGTCTTATGCTGGGCAACCACACATGGAGGGAACTTAAGATCATCTATTACCCTTGGAAAATGTAGGCCAAAATGAAAATAGTGGCATTCTCTTCACAAGTGAATGAGGGTGACACCAAACTCAAGGGAGACAAGAAGACGACCACCTATGATTAGACAGTGACACCTGAGACCAGATGCTCTTTCACCTGCTATATGCGCAAGTGAATTTAGGCACCTATAAGCAATCCGCTTCCACCCTATTCTAGTCCCTAAAAACCAGGCAGCCCAAAAGGTGAGTGGGTCACCCTCCTCCTCACTCCCTCTTTGTCACTCAGTCTTAAGGGTCAGATGGGGGTGTTACATATGTAGATGCACTAACGGACATATGGGGACTTGAGCAGGGTGGAATAATATCATAGTTTGGCACTTAAGTCCACTCAGACATCAAATATGGCCCTTGGTCCTTAAATAAAGGCCCAACGCAAACAGCGTTGATGATTCTGTTTGGGTTTGGGATTCCTTCACCACTAGAAAACCAGAAGTATGTGCTGGTACCAGATGCTTTTTATATGTGTGCTGGCACGGTAGAAAGAAGGTGATACCAACAATTCACAAGCGTGGGTGCATTTGTTTCTGTTCTCCCTCGTTAAAAGTTTGCCAATTCACCCAAGATTGTTACATTATTAACCTGTCAGGGTCATTAAACTGAGATATATGCAAGTTTTTTTCCCCAGATTATAACTCCAGGATCATCAGTGTAGACCCTTGGGGTTTTAGAAATCTAGATTTCCCTTTCTTCTCCCCTGCCAACAAACGTTCCAGTAACATTGTGAGCAGCTCTGTTAAAGTTTGGTTATGCAGCAATGCCCCGTAGGCATCTGTACAGCTGTCAGGGTTGACATGTCTTAATGGCTTTTTTGCTAGAAGCACTTTGTATGTTTAGTTGCTCCTTGAACAAGTCAAATGCCTACTGCCTGCCTAGATAAGAACATAAATTCTCTATTGTTTTAGGTAATAATATCAGATTGGTTTATTCCATGGCATCTGAGGAAGTTCAATTTGAAGAAAACATCCTTTTCGGGTTTTTTTTGTTTTTTTGAGGTGGGTTTTTTGTTTTCTTGTTTTTACCTTTAACAGATGCCTCAGGACAAGGGCCCATTTTCGGCTAGATCTTTTCATTGCAGCATTATTCGTAATGAATTCTTTTGTACTGGATTTGGATATAAATATGTTACAGTGAGACAGGCCTCCGTGGATTTTTAGGCTGGCTCTGCTACAATTGATGGTGGTCTATTCCCCATTTCCAAACATCATGTAATAAGCTAGCCATTATGCTTTGTCTCAGAAGAATGATTGACAGGATAATATAAACTCCAGTGTGAATCACCCTTTACTGAAGGATAAAATTCTTTATTAGAAATGTTAGTCGAAAACACAGGAATGGCTCAGAGCACTGGGGGATTTGTTTAAAGGTTTTAATTAAAATACATATCTCTATATCTATCTATCTATCAAGCTCATTGTAGTCCTTGCCACTATTTTTCATCATGGATTTTCATAAAGGTAGTGCTCCTGGGGACAGATGGCAGGAAGTCGGAGAACTAGAAGGAAATAATAACATAACATTTGAGGAGTTGGTCTTACATGCCCTTGGAGAGCATTATAACTCTACATATTAGAGAGGAATCTATGCTAGAGGCTTAAAACTAAAGTCAACTCAAAATTGTGTGTAGCGGAGGTTAGGGTGAGGAGGAGAAAAAATTACATGCCCATTGCAGATTCTTAATATTAGTCTCTGTTTTGTTTCTATGGCTGAACCCACAGCTGGAAGAGGACTAAAATCTCAGGGGGATGGTGATTATGCCAGACATTTATTATTTAAGAGTGCTCATTTGGGCCAGATTAATGTAGCAACAGGTTGTGAAATGAGTTAGGTGGCTGAAACCCAACCCAAGGTTTGGTCTTGAAACTGAACCCTAGCCTAAATGTACGCCAGATCCAGGTCACTGGCTCTTAGTTAATCTTTGCAAGGGTCCTGCACTGCAGCCTGGGTCAGCTCTGTCTGGTTCAGGCACGTTCCTGCCCTACAGCCCGTGTTAAGTGCACTGACCCCATTGCTACCAATCAAGGCCAGCTGATCCCACCCCCTTTCCTCTGGTTGGTTCTGGAGCTGCATTTAAGGAACGCCTCCAGGACCTGAGCCTTGTTGCACAACCCACTGGTCTTCAGTCTCTGAGGGGCTCCTGTCCTAGCAATATTCCTGGCTTCCCTGGTTCCTGACCCACCTTTGGTTTGCTCCTGGATTTTGGCCTTTGGATTCTCCCTGCAGACCTGTTTCCTGACCCTGGCCTGGTTCACTCTTGGACTTTGCTCTATGGATTATCCTTCGGATTTGGTGACTAGGTTTCTGAATCCTGGCTCCTGATCCTGGTTTGGTATTTTGGTTCCTGACTTGTGGCTTCTGATCCTTACCTTCAACGCCCCCCCCCCCAGCTCCGTGCTTAGCTCTACCCACTAGGCTGGCTAGCCTGGTGGACCATGACGATTTTTAATACAAGTGCACTGAGCCACACTCAGCCTTGGCCTGGAAGCCACTCTGTCCAAAGGCTGTTTTAAGCACTAAAAAGAGATGGATGAGTATGAGTGGGCCAGAGGTACAGCTGCATACTTGAAATGCCCATGGAAAGCACATGTGGTTAGTTAAAAAATGGTATGTAAATAGGCAGTCAAGCAATTTTTAGCTGCATTTAGTTTGCTTTGACTTTAGCATTTTTAGACTTTTGAGGTCAAAGAGTGGAAAGAGAACATTTGGAAGGATTTCTAAAGCAAGGCATTGACCCAAATCCAACTGTCCTTTAGGTGCATAAGCATCACATATGGATAGCTTTAGCTCCATTTCAAACCACTTCCACTGATGCTACATCCTACTCTCTCCTGTTTACCTCACCTGACTTTGCAAAATAATCTAAAACAATACTACTCCAGTGAGATTTGCTCCGTTGTGATTCTATCCTTCATGGGAAGACACGTAAGCTTGTGTAGGCTCCAAAAATGATAGTCACCAGAAAAATGCTACTACTGATTTTTTTTCTAGAGGAGAAGGAAGGGGAGATGGGTCTTTCCTCCTTTTAGCCCAAAAGCCTAGTGGTTAGGGCACTAGTCTAAGGAATAGAAGACCCAGTTTCTCAGCTCTTCTGGGAAGTAGAGATATAGGTTCAAATTTGCTCTGGGCAAGGCCATATGCTACGTAGATGCATAAACATCCTCCACCCTTTTGTTGAAACTGGTGGCCAAGAAAAGTAGGTATCTGGAGCCAAGAAAGCAAGGCAGAGGAGTATGGCTCTGTGAGATGGACACTGTCCTGGAAGAAAGAGAAGCTTGGGTCCTAGCCCCCAAGTCCATTGGAAGACAAACCATCCCACAGCTTTCTATCCACAGACTCTTATATGCAAAAGGCAAAAACACTATTGCAAGTGAGAGCAGGGACCGGAACCCATGCCAATGACTTCTCTTGGAGTGACCCTCCTTTGACCTTTCTCTCCTGGCCTCATATATCTTTCCCTCTTGGCTGCCCAAAGGACCAGCTTCAACAAAATGAATGGAGAAGGAGAGGTCTCTTCTCCTCTGTTTCTTGTGGCTTTCACAATTACAGTTTCCTCAGCAGAGAGCGAGATCCACAATCTATGTGAGTGGCCTGAAATGCCCTTTATGGGTGCGTCCAGACATGCATGGACATTTGGTTCCCTGGGGACAACTAGCAGTGGTGCACTTTGCACTGCAGCTACTTGTCCCTAGGGAACGCCTGTGCCACAGGCACTTTGGCACATGGCAAGTTGCCCCAGGTGGGGTAGGGGACACTGGAGCCAGCATTGGGCTGGCCCCGGCAGCCTCACCTGGGGTCCTGTGGGCCTCCCAGGGCTGCATCCATGGCAACTTTGCCATGTGGAGCCTGGCTGGCAGCAGAGCGTGGCTCCAAGTGACCTGGCTCCACTTTTCAGCAACGTGCGCTGCCTGAGTGTGCACTGCGCCAGTTTTCTTTTCCACAGTTTTTTTTAACCCCTGGTTATCCAGGGGTCAAAAAATCCATGGGAAAAAAAAGGTGCAATACATTCTCGGGCAGTGTGCCCTTGCAGCATGGAGAACACTGGACTGTGTGCTATATCATGCTCCGCACTGTTCTGGATGCGCTCTACAGGGCCAGTTACCCATCTAACAGTAGAGTATTTGGGCCACTATCTTCATGATTTTGCTTCAAGAGGATGAGGGTGAGGCTCTTTTAGTAATTTGTATTGGAATAGACTTGACAAAAGCAAATAGACTTGACAAAATGTATTTGATCTCAGTCAAAAGCCTACATGGCTCTTAGAATAAGAATAAAAACAGGAATGCTGGTTTTCATGAAAACATCAGCCATATTCCTGAAATGGAACAATTCTAGATGAGAACATGGACTCTTTCCATCACCTCAGGGTGTCAGAAACAGCAAAAAAGCCAGCTGCCAAGCTGGACTTGGAATGATTTGGTTGTACAAGACTCAAATTTGGTTGGTTTGTTCCAGTTCAGTGTCCAACCCCAGCAGTTCACCCACACATGCTCGACAACCCCCTAGCAAATTTGTTCAAGAACTACAGCTGTCTCAGGCTCCATATAGAACTGAGAGCCAAATTCAGCTAGGATATAAATGCTTTTCTATTACTGGCAGAGTCTCACATCTATGCAAAGAATTCAGATTTGCCTCTAGCTGACCAAAAATGATGATGTTCTCAATTCAATAAAGCACTCTGAATCTTGCTTAACAGCTTTCCTGACTTAAGGCCTACATTTTAATGCCTCTTCATTAATTGTCTGTATGAGGGATGAGTTGTTGGTTCCTCGTCTTTATCACAAAACCGTTCTTAAATCTATCTGCCTATTAATGTTATGAATTGCTTATCACTGAGCTTTCCATGTGCCAACTTCATTGGCACTCATCAGCAATGTGTTAGGAGCCTCTGCAGAAAAGGCAAGGATTACACACAAGTTTGTAGTTTGAGCCACTCCCTCCCTTGAGCTGCAGAGCTAGAAAGAAGGACCCAGGTCTCCCAAAATCTTACCCTAATGCTCTATCCATTCAGCTGCACCCCTTCTCTCATGAACATAGGAATGCATTCCACCGATCTGTCCCTCCACCCCTGTTCCCAAGCATTTTATTAATTTCCATATTTATTCACATACCACATGCGCCTTTCCCCCAAAAAAATTAGCATTCCAAAATTGGAGTATGTGTCTTAAGTAGGGAAGCTGATTTTTTTTCTGCCCAGAATAGCAGTAGTGGCATTTCTATTCACTCAGACTTGAGCAGGGTTCAAATTACACTCTGACTCTTGGGTGAGGTCTGTGGCAGCGGCAGCCGGACGGAGCCACCACTGCCGCCTCTGCTGCTTGAACTGCTTAAAAAGGCATGGGGCGAGCCAGGGGCTCTTGTCTCTTATGGAGGAGCTCTCGTCTCTTCTGGGGGGTTTATGGGGCGGCTCTTGTCTCTTATGCGGGGGCTCAGCCCCCCCAAGCCCTCCTCCCCGTATTTCAAACCATGGACTTGAGAAGTTAATTGACTTAATGGCTCATTAGAATCTATTTGATGCCAGCTAATTACTCTTCACTCAACAGGTGTTAACTACCCGCTATCACTTTTAATGGTCTTGTTGTTCCACTAATTGATGGTTCTTGTCTCTTATAGGGGGGCTCAGCCTCCATGAGCCCTGCTCCCCCCCCCCCCATATTTTGAACCCTGGACTCAAGGAAGTTAATTGACTTAATGGCTCATTAGAATCTATTTGATACCAGCTAATTGCTCTTTACTCAACAGGTGTTAACTACCCACTATCATTTTTAATGGTCTTGATGTTCCACTAATTATGCAATCCTTTCTTTGGCAATTTTGCTGCAGAATTTACAGTTTAACTATTCCTGGTCTCTCTCCTCTGTTTCATAGGCATGGTTCATTATAATCTACCTGCTTCCTGCTAATTGATGTACACTCCATAGGTATTAATTACCCTATGCCCTTTTCAACGATCGTGATGTTTCACTAATAATTCCATCTTTTGTTTAGAAATGTTGCTCTCTGTTATCATCTCTAGCCTCTTTTCTCCTATTTCATAGCCTTGCAGCCTGTGTTAAGCTTTTCTCAAAATCCTGGATCTGCCCACAGATTCCAGACTTCAACAGCAATAACAGCTTCAGCTTTTGGCAGAGTAGTGGCTGCTGACAATTCAGCTGTGAAAGGGTTCAAACTGTAGCTTTAGCCTGAGTAGGAAAAGGAAGGTGAGGGAGCTAAAGATAAGGCTCTGTCCATACTGTATGCACTAATACCTGGAAAAAAACTTTTTTTTTCTTCATCCTACCTGCCCACAAATAAGGCATGTGGTATTCAAGAAAATAGTGTCATAAAATAGGCATGTGGTATTTAGCAGTGCCTGATACATTCCCACATAGGTTCATGCTTTTCCATATTATATACGGCTCGTTGCATGCAGTACAGTGACAAAGAGAGGAACATCTTTGCCCATGAAGCACATTCCTGGATGACTTCCTGCTACATTTCCTTACAATACATTTGTCCTCTTTTTTTTCTCATCCCCCTGTATGCATTTCAGGGGCTGGCTCTTTGAATATGGTACAGCAATGTAGCTGTAGAGATAAAATATCTGCATCTCCCATTCTTCCAGCTAATAAGCACTCTTGCTACACTCCTTCATCCAAACTGCTGAATGCCATATTCAGATATTTTTGCTTTACACCTAAACTACAATAACACAGTACAATGCCTGCCCTCTAATCAGTATATAATTTTCTGGGCCTTACCTGAATCATTTTATGTAACAATACCCATTATGTAGTTCTGGGATGATACAACTGAAGCCTGCTTCTTTCCCCCATGTCAGGAAGCTTTCCTGTACAAAGCAGCCCAGTATGTTTTCCATTAGAAGGTTATTTGAACGCACTAGCTGAATGGAATTTAATTGCTACATCTTGCAATAGGAGTGTGTGGAAGGTATTGCTAATCTGTTAGCTCTCGTACTGAAAGATCGATAGTTTGGAGAAAAGTAGCTCAATAGAAGTTGCGCCATGCACCTGCAAAAGCATGCTTCCCTGTTATCATGGTTGTCTGTATTACAATAGCACTTGGGGGCTGCAGTCAAGGGTAGGAATACAATACCTGCCCTTTGGCTAAGTGTTATAAGTAGGAACCTACCTAAATCATGACAAGACAAAAGGTTTTTACAGCCTGCTTGTGGCACAATGAACCAATTTCATGGACATTTCATAGCAGCAGCCAAATCTCCGTATCAGATTCAGCCGAATCGATTTGGGACAGTGATTCGAATTACCAAATCAAATCACTATCCCCTGAATTAGTCAAATCCAAATCTGAAGCAAATACTAGCCGCTTTGCACAGGCCTAACACCTTCCCCTCCTGGCAGTGAGGACTAGTGGCTCCAACTGTGGAGCCAACGTTTTACTTTTATTAAGGTGGGTTTTTTTTCCTGATTTCATGGATTTTGCAAACAATTCCAGATTTTGCATTTTTCACAAAATCCACAAAACCATAAATTAAGTCCCTAATTATAACAACACATCATAAGACAAAGTCCCTATCAAACTTACACTGCAAACAGAAAATAGTTCAGAAGATAAACAGAGACATGAAATGACTTGGCCAAGAACACATAATTGCTCGGTAAAGACCAGGAATTCTGACCAGTAACATCACCCTGAGCGTAACCCTGAGCTAATGTAAATTGGCCCCATGTGCCAACTTGGAGAGGGAAAGAAAAATAACAGCCATGCTAGTGGTGCCACGGCATCCAAAATTCACCAGCCGCTCTGTGCATTATGCTCCCCTAGACACCCAACTGCCTTGTTATGCCTCCAACTGACTCTCAGTCCAGGACATTTTCAGAAAAAACCCAACCAGAAAACCTTTGCTTGCATTCAAAAAGCATTTGGATGCATAGATCAGATATTGGCAACCAACACCCTGCAGGCTGAATCCAGGTTCAGTCCAACCCTGCAGGCTGGATCCAGACTGTGAAGAGATTCAATCCAACCCACCACAAATCCATCGAGCCTGCAGAGGCATTCAGCGGCAGGGGAAATCTGCAGCCCGTGGTGGCAGGGCTGACCTATTTTAATTTGGCCCTCTGTTAGAAAAAATATTGCTGACCCTTGGAAAGCTGCATGGAGTCAATGGCCATCTTGCTTCTACGTGTCACTGCACGTGCAGCGGGTATACACATATCTCACACACATCTTCTTGGAAATTTGGCTTGGCCTGTCAGCATCAAGAGTCTACTTTCAAAGGCTCAAATTTACCCTGCTCTGTTATCAGTATGAGGAAAGTTGGAGTCCTGCTTACAGACAGGTATTTGACTAAAGTTCATGGTCAGGTCTGCTGCATTTGGATGAATACGTGAATGTGCATGCACAAATACATGAATGTGCATGCGCAAATCTAAAGTTATTTTCTGTTGAATCTGCTAATGGCAATGCATGCACAGCTTTACTTTACATTATAATATATTGAGTGCCTGCCAGTCTGGCAGCACTCTTTCCCACACTTGTGGCTGGAGTCATTGATTTTTAAAAGCCCTTGGACAAATATAACATATTCCATCTGGTAAATCTCTCTCTTACGAGAATTGCTGGGTGATGTTTTAGTTTGCCAAAGAAGAAGTGTTTCTACTTAATTGGTCTTGGAAAAAAAAGGAAAAAGGAGTTTGGCTGTCAGATAAAAATGCTAACTACAAGGAGCAATTAGATACAGGCTCATCGGTGTCAATTCACCTTTACCCCTCAGAGGAATTAAATTTCAGAGGGTTCCTCTTTCTTCCTCCTGACATTTATGTTGTGACCTGTTTTCATTGTTCGATTATTATTGCTATTCATTATATTTCCTAAAATTAAGCTGCAGACACTTAATAAAGAGTATTTGGATAAGAAAGGGGGAAAGCTGGGGAATAAGATAACAAAAGAGGTGGTGAGCTTTTGGTGGGTCTGAATTCAAGTGTGCAGGGCCAGAGGAACTTCATCCCAAGGTGCTGAAGGAATTGGCAGAGCAGATCTCAGAGCCCTTGGCAATAATATGTATGAAGTTGTTGGAGATGGGCAATGTACCACAGGACTAGAAAGGGGCCAACATAATGCCCCTCTTTAACGGGTTTGTAGTTCCACGGGTCCTCCTATTTGCTTTTTTTAGTCTTACCTCAATGCCTGGGAAACCACTGGAGCATATCCTAAGGAAGTCCATTTGCAAACATCTGGAGGAGGAAGTACTGATCACGAGCAGCCAGCATGGATTTACTAAGAACAGATCGTGCCAAACAAACTTTGATCTCCTCCTTTGACAAAGTAACTACTTAGGTGGATGGAGAAAATGCTGTGGATATAGTGTATCTGGACTTCAGCAAGGCTTTTGACAAGATCCAATATATGATCATCTCATAAACAAGTTGGAGAAACTGGGGCTAGACAAAACTGCTAGAAGGTGGCTTGACAACTGGCTCCAAAGCCACAGGCAAAGGGTAATTATAAATGGATCCATGTCAGGATGGCAGGACGTCTCAAACGGAGTCCCACGGGGATGTGTCCTGGATGCATTGCTGTTCAATGTGTTTATTCATGATTTGGACGCTGGCGTAGAAAACTTCTTGAACAAGTTTGCAGATGACACAAAACTAGAAAGGACTATACACATGCTGAGGGATGGGAGTGCCGTTCAGAAAAGGCTTGACAGAATGGAAAGTTGCATGGAGCTACCAAAATGGAGTTCAATGCTGACACACACTACATGTTGGGAGGAATAATCCAAAACACAAATACAAAAGAGGTGACAGCTGGCCAGATGGCAGCACTCTGGAGAAGAATCTGGGAGTCTTGGTAGATCACAGGCTATATATGAGTCTGCAGGCTGAAGCAGGAGTACAAGAGGCAAATGCAGTTTTGGGATGCATCAATAAAAGCATTATATGCAAGGCACGGGAGGTGATTGTGGCTCTGGTTAGGCTTTATCTAGTGTATTGCGTACAGTTTGCGGCTCCACATTTTTCAAAAGGACATGGAGAAATTAAAGCAGGCCCAGAAGCAGGCTGAGGAGGACTTAGGAGGCAAGTCATACAAGAAGTTGAAGAAAATAGGCATGTTCAGTGTGAGGAAAAGGCACTTAAGAAGGGACATGATAGCAGCCTTCAAATACCTGAAGGGCTGTCATAAAGAAGAGGGACAACACCTTTTTTCTCTTGCTGCAAAAAGAAGGACATGGGCCAATGGCTTAAATTTGCATCGAAGTAGGTATAGATTGGATATCAGGGAAAAAAACTCATGGTTAGAACAGCGAGGCAGCGGGCTAGATGCCTCGGGAAGCTATTGAACCTCCATCAGTGGAGGTGCTCAAGAAGAGGTTGGTCGGACCTAGGCATAGCTATGCCTATATCCTAATTCTGGTATTTCCCATGCTTGTGGGCTTTACAGATGGATGCATAGGAGATTCCCCCCTCCCCCCCCGGCTGATTTCTCTACAATCATAGGGTTTTGGCTGCAACCAAGGTTGGGCATTTTGACTTGCAGGTGCCAATGCTCCTTACGGGACTTAAACCTGGAGGTCCCTGGCTAAACCTTGCCCCTCTTTTTCAGTGTCAGACCAATCACCTGACATTTGGGGTCAGGAAAAAATGTTACTCCATGGTCCAATGGGTGTGACTGTGAGGGGTTTTGCCTCGCTCTTCCTGGGATCTCTCAAATGCATTTTAACAACCTTTACAGGATGTTGGCTGCTATGGCCCCCCTGCTTTACCTGTGACAGATTAGGGTGTTATATCTTGTTTTGTGTCTGGATTGACTGTGTAGTTTGTCTAGCAGTAGACAATGAATTTGTATAGGATGGTCCTGATTTGTATGGGGGGTCAAACTACATGACCTCTAGCTGTCCTTTCTAGCCCTACTTCTCTATTACAATTATACATACTATTATTATTATTACTACTACTACTATGCTTTTTGAAAAGATGCTCTTCTAAACTGACACTGCATTCAAGCTCAACAACCTTGAACTTTCTGCTTTGATATCAGGGCTAATAAGCTTTTGGAAGGATTTTGAAACCTTTCAAGATGGTTCTCCACAGCTATAGTGACAGACCCTGTGATAGGAAACATTTAATCCATTAAGAAGGATTTTTCAGGGGCTTTGTGGATCTGGTTGGGCAGCTTACCTACCTACAGCACCATAGCTCAGCTGCAGCGATAGACTACTTGCTATTGCTACCCCAGCACCCACCTCTGAATCACTCCTTACACCCTAGGCAGACAAGGTTTGTTTGGTAAATGTGCTATCTTTTATTAGATCAACTAAATAGTTGGGGAAATTGTTCTTTGCAAGCTTTCCGGTACAAACACCCTTCTCCAGGCACAGGGAGAGTTGGTTGTTTCTTTGTGAAGAACCTCCTTAGTCCCTCCTAATTAATACTGGGTGCGATAAATGAATCTTCCTGTCGTTCTTTTGTCTAATCCATCTTCTGCTGTTGGACTGAGGGGGGTAACAGGCATAGTGTTTAGTAAGCAATCAGGAGTCACAATTTCCAGGAAAGGAAGCACAGCAATTTAGCCTTAACTACACAGGCACTCAGCTCAACCGGGGGCTGCTCAGGCTTCTGCAACCATGTCACTCCCGCAAGCATGCTCAGGAGCTGCAATAAACATTAACTCTGCGATTCCCGTTACAACGTGATGCCATCTCCTTCCCAGAATCTCTCTCATGCTTCCCCTTACAGCAGTGCAAGAGCAGCTTGCTGCTACTTAATGCTAGGCTCTGTATTCTTGAATACAAGATAAAGGCAAGAAACTATAATTTACTAGACTATATGACCAGATGTGTGTATTTCAAGCCCATCGCCTCCTGTCCTGCCCTCTGTCTTGCCCTCCATCTTCTTTATGGCAGCCTTTCAACTATTGGAAAATTGCTATCGTGCCTCCCCCCTGCCTTAATCATCTTCTTTTCTCCATACGAAACACACCCCGTTCCTTAAGCTTTTCTTTGTACCTCTTGCATCCCAGCTCCTTTATCATTTTTGCCTACCTCCACAATTATGCCCAGCTGCTTTCTCAAACCACTGCTCAGGCTGAGGGAGAGAGAAAATCTGCCCCTCTCCTGAGGTTTTCAAGCTGTCCTGTGGAATCGGACACTATAGGTGCATTTACACGTGCTACTAATGAGCCGGAATAAATTCTGCAGCAGTTAGTGCCAGATTCAGCTGCTTCCCGGGCTTAGTGTCTCCACACGCACCTGGGGCTGCAGCAATTTGAGCTGGGGTGGAGCGCAGGTGTTACTCAAATTGCCAATTGCTCAAATCATGAGCGAGACTTTATAAAGGAGGATAAGGCAAGGTGCCGCGTTAATTGATTACATGAGTTAGACATAGAGGTTCGGACACACTATTCATAGACACACACACAAATCATCATACACAACATTACACACAGGCATACACATACACAAAACAACACTTTCATCCACACGTACACCAGATATAGTTACCAGCAATAGTTGCTCAGGGTGGCCAACCC
This sequence comes from Alligator mississippiensis, assembly GCF_030867095.1. NCBI lineage: Eukaryota > Metazoa > Chordata > Crocodylia > Alligatoridae > Alligator > Alligator mississippiensis. Next base: position 96,941,838 of record NC_081829.1, read on the forward strand.
GGGCTTATTGAGTAGATGATGTTGATGTAAAGATAGCAGATTTGAAAATAACAGCTGGAGCAGGGTGAACTGATGCATCTGTGCTCTGATAAAAGAGACTCACCCAACTTGGCACTTTTAAAGTGTTCTTTTATAGGGCTTGGCATCCTTTGTTTCAGTGCTTTGGGGTTTTTCCATACCCAACTTCTGTTTTTACAGTCGTTCTTCTTTTGTCTTCAGCTTATCTCAGCCTTGGAGTGTTCTTGCTGCCCATCTGGCAGGATGGGTGCATTCTTTCTTCTTGTTATCTCCTTTGTGCCCTAGGCCTAAAAGGGATTCTTCAGCCATTCATTAATTAGTATACCGACTAAACAGTTAAATCTTCTTCTCCTGTTTCTATGCCATTCTCTCGCTGTTCGGCCTTTTACACACACTCATACATAAAGGCTATGCAAAGTTCATTCACTTATGTCAAGCAGAAGGATACAAAATGGAGTTTTCAAGTTGCTTACAGGACAAGACTAACATGGTTACATGTCACTATTATTATACTCTATGTTAACATCAGCTACATTAGTTCAGTTCATGTTACAGAGAGGGCTTGGAGGTCAGCCCTGGGCTCTGGGTGGTGGTGGAGGGTGGCGGAGTAGCTGGCTGGGTCACACGGGTGCTAGGTTAGGGCTAAGTGAAGGGCAGCCCCCACACTGTAGCACCTTTAGGCCCCTGCCAGCCCCAGTCATAGTCTACACATGCATTTGATCATTCATAATTACTCTGCTGTTGTAGGATAGTACTTGTCCCAGATAGTACTATCCTACAGCAGATTTAATTAGTTTACTGCAAATTAAAATGGTGCACATGTAGACTCTGATGATTTATTGCAGAGCTAATGAGTCAACTCCGCAGTTAAGCAAGCACACATATAGATGCACCCATAAACAGTAATGCTGCCCTTGCAGAAGTACAAATCCATCTTGCATTCAGTGTATGCCCAGGTAATGCAAGATATAAGGAACTTTGCCATATGTATTCCAGTCAGGGGTTAAATGAGTAAGATAGATACCATGACCTCCATTCTGTTTCTAGCCACGTGGCATGAAAATCTCATTTGCAATGACATAGGTCTCCAATTCAAATGCAACGACCCACCTCTTGATTCCCAGACTATTTATCCTGTATCCAGGAGCTGTAGCTCACTTGACCCCAAATGTGGCCAAGCTGCAACTCCAAAATAATTCATACTTCAGCACAAAGTGAGCAAATCACTTTGGAGACCCCGAGCTCCCTGCTGTTTGTAGATGGAGTTGGGTGTAATTTCACACTGGGCACCAAAAATGAATGGGAACTTTGGAAAGTCTTAGCCTGAGTGACTTGTCCAAGATCACCCATACCATCAATATGTCCAGGAGAAAACTAACACAGAACCCAGGAGACCAACTCCAACTCTTCAAACCGCTGCTCCATCTTGATATGCGTGAGAGGCCTTTTCAAGTTGCTTTCTCTGGAGAAGCTCAAACTGTTTGACTATCCAACAGGGTTGTGACCATTCTTCTGTTTTAAGATTAGCTGTTTCTCCCCAGACAGTAGTTCTCAGAGGCAAAGGGTATTCCCTCATGTCTTTCTGAAGCATTTACTGTCAGGAGCAGCTTTCACTGGGTTGTCAGGTTAGGGACCTCATTTTGTAACAGTATATATCACTTGTCTCAGGGGATGCTCTTCTTGAGATTCAAGTTAGATGACACAGCAGAGCAGCATCCAAAATGTTCCCAAAGGGCGAAGGAACTTTGGGGGCAGCTATCTGGATTTAAGTGATGAAGTGGCCACTTATTGCAGAGTTTGGGGTTTTATTTTCTCCCAATAGACTATTGCCAGGAACTAAGACTGATTGCACTGGGCTGGTAGAAATCGTTCCTCAGTCTCTGAAGGTGCTCCTAACCCACTGGGCTTTACTTGCTTCTGCTTTAGTTGCTTCTGCAACTTGTACCAATAGTTGTCACTTTGCAAATTCTGGTGACAGGTTTGTCAGGGTGGTGGTTGTGGAAGAAAAGACTCTACAAACGCCAGTGAAATGGAAAATAAAAAGCCGCTCATGCCGTATCATATTAAGGAAAAAAGTAAAATGTAATAGTTTTCCTGTTCTTTTATCCCCCCAAAAATCCATCATGGGGTTTGTCTCAGGCAGGGATCTATTTGACCAAGCCAGCTCTTGGAGATAAAGAGCCTTTTATATTGTGCTCCCTTCCTGGTGGCTTTGTATATCCTCTCCACAAGTGGATATTAGCTGCCAATCAACCTCATAATCCACTCTGTCCATATGGTGGAAAGGATTTACCCAGGAATGATGGGCACCTGAAGTACAAATGCCTGTGCTGATGGAAGATAAACTGCGGCTAGCCATCATCACATTATCCTTTCCGTCTCTGAAGGCACTTGCACTGACAACAGGGTTGGCATTTGAAACCTTCCACACTGAAAGCCTGAAACACTGAAACACTGCCTGAGTCGAAGAATCAGAAGAATAAGGACTCATCCATTTCTTGTGTGGACCAGTCATTCATGGAAACAAAGGCCTTCCTGATATGGGTTATATGAAGATATTGCTCAGACAGTGACATATATACCGATGCATGTGTACATGCGGTGCTGGGTGGAGTGATTATATACATCTAATTGTTGCAGCACGGCTGAAACATGGCCCTTGGGGTCAGCATTTAAGCAATTCACAGCCAGGCTATGGCTAAGAACATAAGACCAGACAGTTAAGATCCTTATCCAGCTGAACCTACAAGGGGATTTCTTTGGCACAACTAAAGCCAATTTTCCAACTGGGATATATACAAGACTCCATAAATATTAAGAGATAAATGCTTGAGGAGCAAGAGTATTTTTTTAAGGTTTCATGCAATTTCTGCTGTAAGAAATTCCTTGCATAAGAAGTAGCTCTAAAGGAAAGTTGGAATTGCCTATGGTAAACATTATTTAATCCTTTTAAGGTGGTAGATCTGCTGGTAAAACAGGGATACTGGAGAGTTGCCCCAGTTAAGCTCTCACTCAAAATTATTCTCTCAGCATTCATCTGAGATCCCCAGGCCACTAATACGGGATCAGGGTTATAAAGTGCCGCTGGCTCATGTGGGTTGTGCAAGCTGAGGAGTGTAGTTTCATCATAAATAATTCTCATGTCCAGAGAGAACAAGGAGACAGCAAAGCACAGCTCGGTGAGGCAGGGAAGTCCAGGAGATAAGGTTCAAGAGAGTCAAGTTCTGTGCCCTTCTCTATCACTGGTGTGTGTTTTGTGTGGCCATAAGCAAGCCGTATGACTTCCTAGCATCCGTATTTTAGACAGTCAGCCCATAAGGGCAGGCATTGCCTCCTACCATGTGTTTGGCACAATGGCATCTTGATGTTGGAGCCATTCAAAGCTACTGGGCACATCTACATGTTCATGAATGCACCGCAGTTACCGAGCACTTGTAAAACCACGTACTAAATCAATGTGCAGTAACTGGTGCTACTGCGCAGTAGTGCCAGTGCATGGCTCTTCAGTGACACCAACTGTGCAATAGCCTAATATTACTGCACATTAGCGTATTAGCATGGTTTTTGCCCTGCACACTAATGCACAGTAGAATTCAGCTACTGCACAGTTAGCATCTTGTGTAGACATGCCCACTGAAGCATAAATTTAAACACTGGATGCCTTTGATTAATAATCAGTGAACAAGTAACATTAGAAGCTTCCAAAAGTGCTAGGTATCACACATAGGTGGTGAAGGCTGAGGCTAGTGGGGCTTAACCCACCCAAACACTGGGCAGTGACTAGGGCCACAGGGCAGCCTGGCTGTGGGCTGTGGGTGGCTGCAGCAGAAGTGGGGAGGGACACACATGCAGCCAGGATCACAACCCTGCATGTGGATCACTGCCCAGCACTGGCAGGCAAGTATCAGTCTACTCTGAGAAGGGGAAGAGACTTTGGCGGAGGCAGATTGAGGCCCCCACAGTGAGGGAGGGACTGGGGCAGAAGAAGAGGCAGCAGCTGGGGTGAATGGGGCCCCCGCCAGGCCAGGTCATAGGACACTCAGAGCCCAGGAGGCTCATCCAGGGGTACAGGGGTGCTCCTACTACTGTGCGCACCCCAGAGAGGCCTTGTGGGCACATGCCTCCAAACTGTGTGCAGGATGGAGGTGGGTTGCCGCTGTGCATTGGGTTCTACGCCCTGCTGCTGCTGCCTCCAGATCTGCACAACACCGTGTGCCTGTTGCTGCTCGGCTGTGCCATGTCCCCTGCCTGCCCAGCTGTGGAACGCGCATGGCATTGCACGGCTCTGGAGGCAGTGGCAGTGGCAGCGGCAGCAGGACACAGAGCCCAGTGGCAGCCTGCCCCCACCCTGTGCACAGATTGGGGGAGGCACATGCCCCCCAGGCCTTCCCTGGGGTGCACACAGCAGCGGGAGGCCCCCCACGCCCCTGGACAAGCCATCCAGGTTCTGACCCTCCCACAACTCACCCCATCCCTGGGGCCTCATTCACCCCAGCCCCTGCCCTGCCCCACTCCCTCCCTTACTGCAGGGGCCTCGATCTGCCCCACTATGGGCCTTCTCTCTCCTCCCATCCCTTCCCCCACAGACTTACCTGCTTGAGGGGGCAGGTGCATGTGTGCATGCATGTACGCGTGCTCAACCCCCCCCCCAATACTTTTTTCTCCCTCCACCTGTGCTATCACAGTATAGCTGAATTTCCCCTGACAGTTCTAGTTGGAGCTGCAAGGTTTTCTTTTTCTCCGAGGAGTGTATTTGTGACATTCTTTCACAATTGCATCCCACTAGCTTTGGTGTATCTTGAAATTTCTCATTTTTTGGCAAATCGATCATTTTCCGGAGCACTTGGAAATGTCATGTTTTCAGAGAGAAAACCGATTCTGCTCAGAAACAGTCTGCTTCATTCACAGTAACCGTGTTTTGACGTCCAGATGTTGCAGAGGGGGAAGTCTGTAAGAAGTGGAGTAGGCATCAGAAATCAAATTTCCAGACAGGAAAAGGTTCATGCAATGCCCCAGAAGGACCACCCACGCTCTCATTCAAGCACCTTTGAAATTTTATATATTTTACCATTACAATTGAATGGAAGGCTCCATAGACATCTCCTTTGATGCACCCCTGACTGATTCCCGACCTGAAACCTCAACGCGTAAAATGGTTCACAAATGCATCAGGAGATATTATGCCCTACACTCCAATTAGCATCAATGCCATCCCTTTGTGCTAGCTGACTGTCCAAAAAATTGATTTTATTGCTCTCAAAACTTTGAACAAACTCAGATGATCTTTCAAGCAGATGTATGAGCCATTAAAAACCACAATTACCTTACTTCAGAGCCATAATTAAAAAGTTTGTTCCCAGGTCTAGTCCTGCGCTATTGATTTCTCAGGGAAACGCATTTCAATTATGATGTAAATGTTAATAAATCACTGGATTCTAAGGAAAGAGAAAAGTCAGGGGGGTTGGAGGAAGTTTAGCTCCCCCCATAAAATATATAATGGGATTATAGTGTGGAAAAAAAGGAAAACTAAATGATTGTAAATTTGTATTGCATTTTTATAACTGCTTAGGTTTGAAGTCAAGTATAATTTGACATTTTATTGATGCTTCCAGTATTTAAAGCTGACAAGCAGTACATTAAATTTTACCATGTAAATCTGATATGACAATAAAAAACCTCTCACTCTGCTGTTGCAATAAAATGAACGAAGAAGTGCCGTTCAGGCTCTTTCTCTGCCCACTAAGCCTTTTGAGCCCTTTGCGGCTTTGGCTGCGACCTGTGTGGTATCTGCTCAGACACAGCTCCTGACACTCTCTTTTCTTGATTTATCTTTCTATTTCTCCACTATTATTAAAGCAGTAAGCCAAATCCAGTCAGACTTTTTTCCCCTCCAATCTTTGCCCTGATCAATAATGCAAGTCACAGGTCTTATCTATCACATATTATTGAGCCATCACTCACCTGTCCCCCAGAGATGTTAGCCTGAGTTGCCTATAACACCGCAAGCCCCTTGGCTTTGTCTCCTATAGTGCCCTTCATCCCTGGGAGAAAACCTTCCAAAAGCCTGCATTTTTTTTGCACCAAATTACTCTTAATACTCCCCTTTGCCATGATGCCTACCCCAAATGTACGTGGTTAGGCACCGAGTTGGGCTGTAACCACTGCTTATTGTGCAAAGTGTAATGGTCTCAGCATTGTCTGGTGCTACTCATGTCCATTTGTGATATTAAACTGTCCATGGGAGATATTTTGGCCATAAAACTCTGATCCAACAATCTCTCAATGAGGGTCCTTGTTATTAATAGTGCTAATAAGAAAAATACAGTCAATAATTAATCTCACGCCACACACTAGCATATGCATTCACATAATCTACCCAAGCAAAAGATTCCTGTGCTTTCTTCTGGCACTGATTCCTAGAGACTTTTCTACAGTCAGAAGACGGCTGGCCTCTATTGCACGCCCAAATCCTTTCTGTTCTTGGAAAACGTCGCATTGGTTTCAAACTCGCTCAAATGATTTTTCACCAGTGATCCCAGACGGTAGGCAAGCAAGCAATAGGTTAAGCCTGTAGCATCAGCCGTTTCCATTTCTATCTTCCGCTTAATGACCACAGTCTTTCCCTCTACCACCCAGGACGGCACACCTTTTCCCTCTGCTCCTTGTAGGTGAAGTTGATGCTGAAGATGTGCATTTGTTAAACTGTTCAGAGGAGTCCATCATGCCTAGTGCTTGCCAATTAGATAAATGTCTCCGTCTTCTTGTATACCCTCATCTGTAATCTGCTCTGCATTTGATAAATTGCACCACTCCATTCATACTTTATCTTTTCAATCCACTTTACTGGAGAATTATATGATGCCTTCCTTTTCCATAGTTTTTTTCCCCTTAAAAATCAATCATATTTTATTCATTTATCATCATCTTCTTCTCATCCCTCTGCTCCACATCTCTGAAACATTTCCTCTGGTCATTTTCATACCGCTTGCTTTGCTGGTAATAGTTTTGCTTCTCTCTATATTTCGTTAATTTTTCTGACTGTACTGACAACTCCTGCTTCAATTCCTTTCTAACTTCTTCAGGGTTATGATAGGAGCTTCAGAATATATCCTGCAATTCCATTGTTATTGATCTGCTTCTCCATTTCACCTTCTTCATCTCATCCATCAAGCTCACCCTTTATCTTAACCACTGGACTCCCAGACTCCTTCAGGTTTCCAAGCGATGCCTTGTCTGTGGCAAAGGTTTATTTCCCTCTCTCCCACCGATTCCCATTTCTACCAATGTTGCATCTTGCTACAACTCTGTAAACTTGTGTTGACTTTGATTACTCCCAAGAATTTATTAATAGTCAGTGACTTGGGTGAACTGTTTCTTATCCATATACCACACTGGCGCAGAATGCTAATTTGATGAGAACACACCTACATTTTCTTTCTTGTTTCACCTCTATTGCTTTCATTCCTTTGCTCCTGTTGTTTAAGAGGCCAGGTGAGCCAAAGATGCTTTTAGGAGGAAACCATTATCTCCTGATACTGCCAGGGCTGTGCACCTGCATGATCTCTTCAGCCATCCCCTCTCATTACATCATTCTTTCAAAATGATCACATTATATGTGTGAGAGATATCCCATCTTTACTAAGAGCTTAACTTGTTCAGTCAGCTGATGCCCAGAAAAAATTTGCAACAATTCACTTTCCTTGGCCAACTCATGAACTCTCTTTATGTACACTCAGCACCTCTTCTAGATAAGAAATAGTATGTGATCAGTGGGTGTGTCTACATGTGCAAATGCTCCAGAGTAATTTACTCTAGAGTAAACCCACCCCGGGAGAGGCATCTATACATATGGGGAAAGAGGAGCAGATTTGCTGCTCATAGCAGCAGTTTGCTCCCACACCTGCCACCCCTGCAAGGGTGCCCTGCAGCAGCAAGGGGCAGCTCCAGCAGCAGGAAGCTCCCAGGCCCTGCTCTGTGCTCACATCTGTAGAGCCAAGGCTGGGAGATAAAAATCTCCCAGCCTGCACTGAGGCTGCGGATCTGGGGCTGGGAGATAAGAATCTTCCAGCCCCTACTCCACAACTATGGAGCAAGGCCTGGATGCTCCCTGCTGCCAGGGCAAGGGAACATTGCTCCCTGCCCCAGCAGGAGACAGCTCCCTTGGGCAGGGAGCAATCTCTCACTGCCTGCTGCCTGGCTGACCAGGAGCACATTTGCTCCCAGTCAGCTGTCTACATGTGCCATACTGTGCAGTAATTACTCCCTAGTATATTTGCTCCTTGTATTAACAAGTAGCAAATTTACTCAGGATTTGAGCAAATCACTGCATGGTAAGCATCTGCACGTGTAGACAAGGAGACTTGCTGCACAGTAATTAGCTCTAACCTCATATAAAACATGTAGAAGTGCCCAGTTTGATGCAATCATCATAGAATCATAGAACGTGAGGTGTGGAAGGGCATTCAGGAGGTCACATCTAGTTCAACCCCCTGCTCCAAGCTGGACCAGCCCCAACTACATCATCCCAGGCAAGGCTTTAAAAACCTCCAGGGATGGAGCTTCCACCACCTCTCTGGGTAACTTGCTCCAGCATTTCACTACCCTCCTACTGAGAAAATTATTCCTAATATCTAACCTCAACTTCCCTTGCTGCAACTTGAGCCCATTGCTCCTTGTTCTGCCATCCCTTGTTCCTTTTCCCTATATCTTCTCTTGATTTTTCCACAGTCAGCCAGTGAAGACTTGGCTCTCTCTGCATTGCATAGGAAACCCAGCTGCATAAGATGCTCTCAGCAATGTGAGTGTATGCTGTTTTTTCCTCGTTCATCTTGGGCGTGGTGACTCAGACAAGCAGTGCTATTATCTTCTGAACTCAAAGCTATATCTCAGATGCAGCTGTAAAATATTAGACAAGAGAAAAGTAGAGGCTGTGATCTTCCCAGGTGACTCCTTGTAACCATTGTTCATTATTTGCAGTGCAGAGATATGCAAAGAATGGCTGCTTAAGGGTTAAAGAAAGGAGTCTTCTTTTACATTTGTTTTACAAGAACAACCTGAAACTATGTGGTCAGAATAAGACTGAGATTAATCAATCCACTGGTTAAAACTGTAAATTATTTTCCAAAGGATATAAGAATGGCATTTGAGTTAAACAAGTGTGCATCTCTTCAGATACTGAAAAGGACTTGAACAAATGTTCCAGGGGATAGAAAAAGATATGTGATAAAAGAACATATCAATAGTATTGGACGTTAAATCTACAGAAGAAAAAGGTCTGTGATAAAGAAAGGAAGGAAAAGAACTGAAGAAAGATTACTTTTGGAGCTTAATAACACTCTGCAAAAGACAGGTAAAGCAATAAATAAATTCACACACACACACACATACTCTAACATCATAGAAAACTAAGGCTGGAAGAGACCTTAGGCGGTCTCCTCTAGTCCAAACTCCTGCTCAAAGCAGGACCAGTCCCAACTAGATCATCCACCCAGGGCTTTGTCTACCCAAGTCTTCAAAACCTCCAAGGATGGACAGTCCACCACCTCTCTGTTCCAGTGCTTTACTACCCTCCTCGTGAGAGAGTTTTTTCCTAATATCTAACCTAAGCTTTGCTTGCTACACCTTGAGCCCATTGCTCCTTGTCCTGTCATCTGCCCCCACTGAGAACAGTCCAGCTCCATCCTCTTTGCAACCCCCTGCAGGGAGGTGAAGGCTGCTATTCAATCCCCCTCGGTCTTCTCTTCTCTAGGCTAAATCAGCCCAGTTCCCTCAGCCTCTTTTCACCAGTCCTGTCCCTCAGACCCCCAACCATTTTTGTTGCTCTCCGCTGGACTCTCTCCAATGTGTCCACATCCTTTCTGTAGTGGGGGCCGCACAGCTGGACACAGGACTCCAGATGTGGCCTCCCCACTGCTGAATAGAGGGGAAGAATATATCTGTACACTGAGATCTCTGTCCTGTTCATTGGTGTAGCAGAGTACCATATTCCTGGATGAATAAATAAAACTATATATTTAAGGGAGTGGGAGAGAACAGCTAGGAGGAAGCCAGCACTGTATAATGCAGTGGACATGAACTCAGGTGTGGGCAGGCTTTCACAGAAAGAGGCAGGAAAAGGGTTGAGAGCAATTGAGGATATCTTGGAACACAAGGGTTTAATGATAGCAAATTATTGAGAGAAAGAAGACAGACTGACTGGAGCTTGGATGAAGTTCCTGAAGCAAATGAAGAATATACTCCTATCAAGAGTAAGTCATGAGGCAGACAACAGGAGATATATAGGCAGAAACAGATGGGAGAAAAAAGAGCATCTTTTAGGAAAACTTTAGAAGGTAGCAAATTGTAAGTGTTTTTTCAGCCCTTACTGTTCACAAACTGTATGCTGGAAAAGCAGGTCAGAGTATGCATTTGTAAACAAAGAAAACACAGTCCTCCGTGATGCATTTTTCCATTGGACGAGAATGTTTAATTGAGCGTGCGAGGAAAGTATAGAAGAAATGAAGACCTACTGGGATATTAAAAGTATCAGCACAACATTCATTACTTGGGATGCTTTGAGATCTCGTGATGGAGTCATCACAGCGGCACTGCATAAATTAGCTATCGACCCTTACGACAGGGTCGTTCCCAAAGCAATAGCGATGGGCACCTCTACGGTACGGAGGAAGACTATTGTACACTAGCTGCTGTTTTAGTCTAAACTTAGACTCAGCTTAAAAAATGATGTTGCCCCCATAGGGTCCTAGGTCATGGAGAGGAAAGGGAATAATAATAAAGGAACGGATATAGTCATAAGAAGAAAAGCAGAGAAAGGAACAGAACAGCACTGTAGATTTAACCAGAAATTACCTCCCTTACATTTCCTATTCCCCCCTGATTCATGAATAGCTCATTTATGCTTCTTTATGCCTCTGCCCTGGTGCTATTTACTGGGCTCAGATATTCCCTCCAGGCCCCTGGCAGCTTAGTGTGAGAGCTGAAGGGGGTTTTCACACAAGCAGATGGACACCTCTCAAGGAGGGCACAGGTCCCTTTGCTCCTAGGTGCCTGGCCCCTGGGTAGCTGCCTGGCAGAGCTCAGCCTGAGAGCACCAGTGCTTGCTTCGCTCTCTTCCAAGCACTCACAACATAGAGTGCTACTTGGCAAGGTCAAGCAAGCATGATGTAGGGTCCAATGTCATTATTTCCATAAGGAGGTAGGGAACAGCCTTTTCACAGCACAGCTAATGGGACTACAAGCCCGCAGACAGATTCGGCATCAGGTGTTTGTGCCGGAAAGCTTGCAAAGCACCATTTTTTCCAACTATTTAGCTGGTCTAATACAAGATATCACATCTACCCAAAGAACCATGCCTGGATTCAGCATCAGGAAGCCGGAGTCCTCCCAGCTCCACTATTTCTTTCCTTTGGTGGCTTCAGCCAAGTCATTTTAACTTTTCAATACCTCCTTGTTCCCCTCACCAAGATGGAGATGATAGAGAGACTCTCCTTTTAAAAACACTTTGGGGTCATCGATAAATCTTTGATGACAGCTAACCTAAGGGTTAAGCAGATAAGTTGGTTGACAGGGTACTTTTTTTTTTTTCTTAATCTGGCAGATGGAAAATAGATTAAATCTGTGGCACTTCAGATGCGTCCTTAAGCAATGAAGATCTGATCGTGGTACAAAATATCTAAACACCTCAAAGAGCAGAAGGTCAAATGCAAAAGGCAACTGAACTGCTTAAGAGATTAAACCTGTTAAGTGAAGACACTTCCTTCCTGCTACTACTATATCCAAAAAAAAATGTCATTAAACAGCATAGGCCTTTGAAAGGAAGACTTATAAAAAGAAATCGAGCGATCACATGGGGACAGGCGGTATTGATGTGTCTGGGGAAAGAAGGGATGCTTCTTCACAGCCGGTGATCTAAGTTAAGAGCAGGGGTCGCCAGCTGAGCTCCACAGATCGGGCTAGTTCACGGGAGGTCACCTCTGCCCTCAAACCTCTCTTCATCTCTGTCACGGGGCCGTTAAGAAAGCTGCAAGGAGGTGATGTATTTAGGAAGTTTCCTTTGCATTCACAACCATCTTCCCTGTGATTTATGAGGTTTCTTGGAGAGTTGGAGGGACTGACAAGTACATCACCTCCTCCACTGGCCTGTGCTGGACAGTGCCTGTCCTAAACAGCAATTTTAATTCTCCTTTGCTCGATGTGGACAGCAAGATGGGATCCTTAACCAGAGAATAAAGCCTTGGACCCCGAAGAGCTACATTCGGCCCTCTGCTCCACCACCAACTTTTCATGTCAATTTGATGCTCAATTCACTGAGAAGGCCAAGGGGTTGCGATGCTGGGAGCATTCGTGCCGAACCCATAATGCAGTCCTGCTGCCCAGCTGAACTCAGATCCCAGTGCTAGGCTCCCAGGATCCCTGTGCAGGGCATGAAGAGAGCTCGGCGCCTAGGAACTGCATCCGCCGGAGCTGAACAGTTGGAAATGAAAAGGAGAGGGACGGGGCTGACATTGCTTACGTCCCAGCCTCTGAGAGACCAGGATCCAGGCAGCAGGGAGAGCTCTCCCTCCACGTGGGGCTGTAGTGGGGTCAGGCCCCGAAGCCAGACCTCTCTCTGGTCGTATCTCTGAATAATTCTCATAAGAGAGGCCTCTCTCTCATGCTGTATCTCCAGATATTTAGTCTCTATGAAAGACCCCAGTTCTTTTTTGCCCTCCATCTGTCTCTGATTTGGGGTCGGAATGTAATCCCACCTCTTCGACCTCCTCTTAGCTCCTCAGCTGTGAAATAGAGGCAAGAGCACTGCCCTACTACACAAGGAGATCGTGAATACACATGTATTAAAGAATGCAGAGTACTTTCATGACCAAATAACGAGCTCCATATAACTCAATAGGATAGACAGGATACCTCTGACGTTTCACAAATTCCTCGGGGAAGTTGACGAAAATAGACACACATTAGTCTGAAGCACTAGAGAAATGTGGATGCATGTGAAGGAGGCAGAGACAGCTGCGTATTTGAGATTGGCACGGAGAATGTGTGGTGACCTAGAAAACTCTATGCCCATCTCTCAAAGTACTCAATCGACAATCAAATCATTATTGGACATACTCATTTGCCTCCTCGGAGGACTCAGAGGGCTGATACCTTGTAATGGGTTTTGCACGTTTCAGCAGTAGACTTGAAACAGGCTTGCCGTGCAACCTGCTTATGAGTCCCTACAGACTCTGACAAAGGGGTAATGGGTTGGATCAGTGTTTTGTGAAGAATCACTCAGACATTATTGTCCTGGAGACTCAGAAAGACAGCAATTTTCCATGCTTAGTGTTCTCAGATCGCATTAGGGCTATGTTGCATGATCACGGTATTTCTCATGAAATGCAAAACCCAGGTCCTGAGCCATTTAAAGAATTTAGCGAATTGTTTTCATGGCTAGTTCTGGAATCCCAGCCAAATCCCCGCTTGTGTGCCAGCCACAGGCAACTACTTTATTCATAGTCATAGAAAATTAGAGTGGGAAGGAACCTCAGGAGCTCATCTAGGCCAACCCTCTGCTCAAAACAGGGCTAGCACCAACTAGATGATTCCTCCTTTTCTATCTGGGTCTTAAAAACCTCCAAGGACAGAGATTCCACCTCCCTGTACGTAACCTGTTGTAGTGCTTCACCACCCCCCTAGTAAGAAATGTTTTCTTAATATTTAACCTCAACTTCCCTTGCTGCAGCCTGAGCCCATTGCTCCCTGTCCTGTCATCTGTCCCCACTGAGAACAGCCCAGCTCCATCCTCTTTGCAACCAACCACCATGCAGGGAGCTGAAGGCTGCTATTAAATCTCCTCTCAGTCTTCTCTTCTCCAGACTGAATCAGCCCAGTTCCCTCAGCCTCTCCTCACAAGTCATGTCCCCCAGCCACCAAACCATTTTCGGTGCCCCTTGCTGGACTCCCTCCAATTTGTCCACATCCTTTCTGTAGTAGGGGACCCATAACTGGACATAGGACTCCAGATGTGGCCTCCCCAGTGCTGAATAGAGGGGAATAATCAGTGGTAAGGGGCTTGTTAGAAGGTTAGCCATAAATTCTTCCTGAAATGCCATAGAGTCATGCCTTTTACTTGCTCTTGTGGAGAGACACAAACAATGCCACACATTATTGAGAAGTGCCTGCTCTACAAACCGAGAGGTGGATTAATAACTTTGAACTCAGTTAACGAGGAGGCTGTTGCTTGGCTCTGTGGATTTGCATTTTTTACATAGTATTTTTGTTCGTAGTTAAACAATTGCCCTGTTCCAACCCTAACGTGGCTGCATAATGCTGATGGGTGAGGCTGCCACGTATTGTTTAAAAGCTACAATACTGTATTTTATTTTGTGCCATGTAGCTCCAAATAAGACATGCACCTTGTTTTGGGGAAGGCAGAATGAAGAAAAAAGTGGTTTTTTTCCCAAAGTTAAGGGCATAGAGAGCAAGGATAGCGGCAAATCTACAGCTCATTCCCTCTCCCTTTCCTACTCAGGCAAAAGATACAATTTTAACCCTTTCACAGCTGAATTGTCAGCAGCCACTGCTCTGCCAAAAGCTGAAACCGTCACTGCTGCTGAAGACTGGAATCTGTGGGCAGATCCAGGATTTTGCAAAAAGCTGAAAACAGACTGCAAGGTTGTGAAAGGAGGTGAAAAGAGACCAGAGGAGCTAACAGGGAGCACAATTGCTAAACAAAGGATGGATTTAGTAGTGGAACATCAATAGCACTGAAAAGGACATGGGGTCATTAGCACCTATTGAGTGTAGAGCAATTAGCAGGAGGCAGGTAGATTATAATGAGGCATGAAGTCAACTACCCCCCTGAGCACTGCCTGAATAGAAATGTCACGACTACTGCCAGGCAGTTGGCTTTGAACTTTGGGAGGAGCAGGAATCAAAGTAGAGCATGCCTGTACCCCTGCACCTGCCCTGGATCTGCCCCTACTGGATCCTGCCCTTCTTCCACATGGTTTCTGGAAGGAAAAGAAGGAAAGGAACCAGCCGCCATTTTAAAGCATCTCCATGCTCCTATTCTGGACAGAAAATCCAATCCCTGTTTTAAGACACAGATCCCAATTCTGGAAGGCTAATGTTTGGTAAAAAGGAGTATGTAATATGTGGGGAAATACAGGCACATTATTTTAAAAGCATGAGATTTTCCAAAGTGCATACAGAAATTAGGTGCTCAACTTCCACAGATTTCCAAAGCCAGTCCCATCCTGAAGTCACCCAAAAGCATTAGCTAAAATTTGTCATAGATTTATATCAGGAACTGATATTACCCTCCCTATTCATCGCACGTCATGATTGTATAAGAAAAAGGGAATATGAAAAGGAGTCCTTTAGCCGAAGTAAGGCTTTATAACTGCAAAAATTTCTTAGCAGTATACTGCATGTAAAGTCAATAAACCTAAAAGACTACAAAACCTTCCAATCCATGGCAAGTGTTGTCATATTTGCATTCAGCCAAATTGAGTGGCAGCTATTGGATGGCGTAAATTAGGATACGAATGAGGTTTTTTTATTGTGATGTAAAGTTGCAGAGACTTTGTACCTTTGATAAACAGACCTCATATTTTCCAAGCTAGGTACCCAAAAATTGAGTTGCCCTAGCACTACGGTTGTAATTAATAGGAAGATCAGTCACACATTTTTCAAAGGAATCATTTTCCCCTGGGAATCCCATCTTTTCCTTCAGAAAACTTTGCTTTCATCAGAGTTTTCCATTAGGAAAAATTGAAAGGAAGCATTGCAAATATTATACATCAGTAATGGGAAACATTTCATACAACATTTAGATATTCCCAGACCCATTTCAAAATATGAGAAGCCCCTAGAGGGTGGATATTTTTTTAGGGTTCTTTTTACTTTTAAAAAGTGGTTTTCATTATCTCTAATAAATAAGTTAAATAAGTAGCCCAAATGGTAGGATTTTGTTGTTGTATTTATTTAGTTTACTATCACCAAAAGAACCAGGGAAATGTAAAACAGCATGTAAATCCA
Source organism: Alligator mississippiensis (assembly GCF_030867095.1). Taxonomy (NCBI): domain Eukaryota; kingdom Metazoa; phylum Chordata; order Crocodylia; family Alligatoridae; genus Alligator; species Alligator mississippiensis. Next base: position 96,957,876 of record NC_081829.1, read on the forward strand.
GGGGAGGCTAGTAAAGCTTTCCCCCAGATGACTGCTGGTACTCATACAGAATAAATACAGCCTGTATATCTTCCTCACTTTGATGCACATTTAATTTGCATGGGAGTCTTGTTCTCGAAAAGCAGGTACATATGTGAAGGCATCTGAATCCGAAATCCAAATAAAGCTATGCAGTTTAATTAGTTGTGCCTTCACTGAGGTCTATAGCCTTTTCTTGTTCTCCTCTCCGTAGGGAGTTATATAAATGTAGTTTGGTGCTCTTCACTTTACATTCAGCTTGAATATATTCAAATCAGCTTTGGTGGCTTCTGTTGATCACAGGAGACTACAGAAATGTTTTTGGAATTGTTTCTCTTTGCTAATAATGAAGTTATATGGAAAAGCCATACTCAGATGGAGCAGACGGAAAATCTCTCCCAGATATTAAATAGATGGGACTTAGAAACTGTAGTACGTTTCATTACATGCCTGTGTCTATTTGGCTTTTATTCAACAAATCAAGTCAAATCCTACTGAGGCATACATAATGCTCTCAGCAACAAATTCAGACAAGGGCATTAATAAATCATGTCCATCATTAGAATTCTTAAACCAATATTTTGCAGTCAGGCATGCTGTTTATTACCAATCTCATATTTGAGTCTTTTTATTTATTAATTTATTTAGATTTTTTTTTCCAACCTGCATATAAGAAATGAATTAATCCACTTGCTGTAGCAGATTAGTTTACAAAGGTCACTAACAACACAATTAGGGTTGTGAACAGACCGTCAATATGCTGACATGGAAAACAAGTGTCGGGACCTTGGAGATGGTGGCAATAATAATTACTTATTGTATGCATACACACACGGTTTGGATTCAGGCTTGGACATATATGGTGTCTGGGTGGAGATAATACGGGAGGTCTGGTGGAAATTAGAGTACACCCAGAAGAAATTAGTGAAGCTCAAAAGTGAACTTAGCCTCAGTGGCCAAAACTGAGAGGCAGTTGTTAGTTAATCTGTTTCTCTCCCTCTCTTTTCATTTTCTCCCATCTATAGCAACTGTTTAGTAACTCGATCTCCCATTAGCACATCCTCATAGGGACTGATTAGTATTAGCGAAGACGGTGGCAACAAAGACGCATTGCCTTGTGCACGCAGCATTAGCCAGCATATCATTAGAAGTCAAAGCTATGATTGTGGGGGATCCTGTGACTCGAACTATCTTTGTGGTTGCCTGTATCTTTTTTATTTTGTCCAGGTTCTCTATAAAGTCTATTTATTCCCTGGGAGAAGGATCAATAGGAGGCAGCTTATCTTAGATTCATAGATTCATAGATGTAGGGTCAGAGGGGACCTGTGCAGATCAATGTCTATGTCCCTACCGGAAGGAAGTAGCAGTCTTGGAGGAGCTCCCATACGCCCCAGTAGCAAAGGAACAAGCTGGAGGTATTTGGTCCATGCTTCACCAAGTGTTGGGGCATTTTAAGACCTGGCTCTGGGACCTGAGGGCCCATTGATTGTTGGCCTGCATACAAGGGAAAACATGCGGCCTTGGGATTGCTAATGCTCCTCCGCGTTGGGGGTCAGGGAATAGGCAAAACCATGCTCTCCTCTTTCTTCCCTAATATGCCAGCAATGCAACCAAGCCCCAGAGGATGGCAAAGTAACCTGAGGATAAAGCCAAAGCATCTTGGAGCAAAACAGATGCAGACTGAGTTGTCTCCTGAGACCACACCACTTTGTGCCACCCATTACTAAGAGTTTCTGGAAATTACTTGTTCCTGGTCTGTTATTCAGCACTTAACCTTATGTGACCTCCACTCATAGCTTGTAATACGGAGAGGACACGTCTACACAAGACACTAAAAGTGCAGAATACTAATTCCACAACGCATTACACCATCACAGCGAAAGCTGTGCTAATGAGCTAATGCACGGTATTATTCATTTACTGTACATTAGCATCACCTAAAAGACGTGCGCTGGTGCTACTGCACAGTAGCAATGACTGTGGCGCATTGAGTTAACTTAATACGCCGTAATTACTTAATGCACCATAATTACTGCAGATTCACTTAATGAGCCATAATTACTGTGCATTAATGCATGTGTAGATGTGCCCAGAAAAAAAAAATAAGGGAGAAAATGGCCAGATTGGTAATACCTCCTTATCCTGCTCTTAAAACAATCAGAATCAAACTTGAGTGTTGCTGCCAATGGCGACTGTGGCTGAGGAAGAGGCTTTGAAGTACTGATGTATTCTTCCTGCAAAGGAAGGCATATTAAAATAGGCACAGCTGAAACTCTGACCTTACTTCACCCTGTTGCGGCTGGATAATGCCGCTACGCTGATCTCTAGGGAGCAGCCGGAGGAAAAGCTCCCTGCCTTCAACGTGGAGATGGCCCACTCCCAACAGTACTTCCTCCTGATAATACACATTTTAATACTTACCTACATACATACGTATCTCACAAGACTGTAAATGCACCAACTGTCTTGTGGATATGCCTCTGAGGTTTGCTTGGTACAACGTACCTGGGGGATGTTCTGGCCTATCAAGTAAATATGCATTTGAGCCAGTTGAAGCATGCATTATTTACCCAATTGGCATTAGCAGCTTTTCTGGAGCTGCTCTGGGAGCTGTTCAAAGACATGCTCTAGAGCAGTAGAATATTAGCAGATGAATCCTTGGCATGATATTGCATAACAGCCCTGTAGAGACATTTTGTGTCTTGGAGCCAACGTAGGTACAGATGCATGGATCATCATCAGGTGTGCGTTTTCTAAGATGAGTTTCTAAAATGTCCTGACATCTTGGGCTCTTGCCTCCCTGTTTAAAATTATCTGAAATTATGTACTTATTAAAGAGATGAGTGGAAGGCATCGCTACAGGCTGGGCCTGACTAGCTGGGCAGCAGCTCTGCAGAAAAGGACCTGGGGGTGACAGTGGACAATAAGATGAATAGGAGCCAGCAGTGTGCCCTTGGTGCCAAGAAGGCAAACAGCATCCTGCGCTGCATTGGTAGGAACATTGCAGCAGATGGAGGGCAGTGATTCTTCCCTCTATTCAGCACTGGGGAGGCCACATCTGGAGTCCTGTGATGTGGGCCCCCACAACAGAAAGGAGGTGAACACATTGGAGAGAGTCCAGCGGAGGGCAATGCAAAAGGTTGTGGGCTGGGGCACATGACTGGTGAGGAGAGGATGAGGGAAGTGGTCTTATTCAGTCTGGAGAGGAGAAGACTGAGGAGGGATTTAATTGCAGCCTTCAACTCCCTAAGGCAGGTTCAAAAGAGGATGGAGCTGGACTGATGTCAGTGGTGGCAGATGATAGAACAAGGAGCAATGGGCTCTAGGTATAGCAAGGGAAGCTTAGGTTAGATATTAGGAAAAAAACTTTCTCATGAGGCGGACGGTGAAGCACTGGAACAGGTTACCCAGAAAGGTGCTGGAGTCGCCATCCTTGGAGGTGTTTAAGACCCGGGTGGACAAAGCCTTGGCTAGGATGATGTAGTTGGGGCTGGTCCTGCTTGGAGAAGGGGTTGGACTAGACGTAACCACTGGAGGTCCCTTCCGACCCTAGTTTTCTATGATTCTGTAAATGTGTCCAAAACTGCAGACTCCACAACAACCTGCAGGTGTCAATCAAGCACTACTCGAAATAGCCCTGTGGTTTAGCATTAAGTGCTGCAGCTCCCAGAACATCTGCAATTAATTCTACCATCGTTACCCCACTGCCAAATTTCTGGACCCATGGGGAGCCCTGAAGGCCAGATGATGCGGCTCTACATGCTGGATTGCAGTGGCACACCAGATGAGTCTATGGGCAGAGCTGGTGCACAGGGCCAGGTCAGCATGCTAGATCCACCCCATGCGATGACCCCATGCTGGATCCGGCCTGTGGGCCAACCCCACCTTCAGGATCCAGCCTGCTGACTTGTCCTGTGCTACTCATCTGGCCTGTAGAGCTAGAAGGTTGAGCACTACAGCATTATATACTCGTTTGCTTGGGCAGGTCCTTCCCAAACTCACCTACTAGGCCCTTATCCTCTCTGTGTTTAAGTCCCTACACTGTGCTCTGCTGTGCTGCTCTGTCTGTTGGGAATTGGTATAGAAATCCCTTCTGTCTTCTCTTGTCCCTGACCTCTGTCTGCCTTTCTATCCATCTAGCCACAGAATAGAAACTGGTTTTACTACAAAAAATATCATATAGCCTAGTTGAGGTGAACACAATGCACTGGGTACACAATACACAGCTGAGATGCACCACAGGGCTCAGTCGGCAGCAGGCCAAGCACCTCATGGTACTGAAGGAGTCCTATGCAAAGTCCATTTTACTTTGCAAAAATCACCCGTTCGACCTTTGGTTCCCCATGACCAAAACCCAGTATTATCTGCAGAGCTCATATAAAGCAGTGCTTCAACAGGCTACCAAGCCATTTTTGAGTAAAACCACGGCTGGTTTTCAATAGCATTCATTATTTTCTGGCCCTGGTTGGAGTTGGCCTTCCAAGGATAACCAAAAAAGAGTACAAAGAAATGTATGCCCCTACTATCCCCTAAGTCCTGCTCTTTCCTAGCTCCCAGGATGCAGTAGCCACCTCAGTACGGGTGAGGGATAGCAATGAGAGCATTGTTCTTAAGCGAGGGCAAGAGCAAAATGCTGTCATTTCCCAAGGTATAAAAATACCAAGTCTATGCCCACAAAGACCAAGGGTATGATAGGCTTTACAATCCCAATCATTTTAATTAAAAACATTTCATTTTCTTCGTTTGCTTGCTAGTGTTGTAAACTTTTATCTGGAAGGGGATTAGATTAGCAAGGTTTTCTTTGTAGGTGGCTTGACTGTTACTTGAACAAAGTTTGGATTCACACATAATCACAGGACTCTAGGACCTGGGGCTTTAAAAAGAGACAACCAGTATTTTTCGACTCAGCAAAAGACCCAAGAGAGTTGACAACATCAGTTATGCTTGTCTTTGTCTACGTAGAAACGAGCCAGACTAGAAAATATACTGTAAGAAACCTGCCTTGCTTTGTCCATCTTTCAGAGTGATTGATAAGCTAAGACCCTTGAACATGGCAGGGAAGGATAGTCTTCTGCTTAGTTCACCAGCTGAAGACTTGGAAGATACTCATCTCCATCCCTGCTCCACTGTAGATATCCTGTGTGACCTCTGGCAAGTCGTGGAGCCGATCTGTGCCTCAGTTTCCCCATCTGTAAAATGGGTGCAATAGCACTGCCCTGCTTCACAGGGGGTGAGACAATAACTACACTGCAATAATGTCACCAGGGCAGTTAAATAAGCACCAACTAGCAGGTTCTGTAGATGTTCATTTGGGGCTGTACTTGGCTTGGGGTAAAGAATAAAAACCCCTAATTATGGCCCTATATGGGCTTTTCTAGAGCTGATGTTTGGAGCTAATTAATTTATTCTCTTCATGGAGCTGATTGGTAGGAACTCTGTATAGGAGAAACGCCTCGATACCATGCACTCTCCTTGCCGGCTGGTCTGATCAGAGTCATCATTTCTGCTAGAGGCAGCCAGCGCTATCTTGCCATCCCCTATGTAAAGGGAAGGGAATTGTGATGCTCGAGCGTGTGTGAGGTGCGGGGCCGCTTCTGGAGCAGTTGCATTTTCCACCCTGAGCAAGGGATAATATTGCAACTAAACTCACACTCTGCTGCTTCCACTACCAAGCTGGAAAACACCAGCACATACAGAGTTAACACAGCAGTTGTCCTCTTTCCGGCAAGGAAAACTATTTTTTTTGTTTGTTTCTTTCATTGCTTTTTGAATTTTTGTTTTAGTAAAACAAAAAGAAATATTGGCAGACCAGTTCAATCAGAAACACTCTAATTTGACGGGAGCTCCGTTTGGTCTACCTTCCTTGGATGGAGAGAAGGATTTTGCTTCCCTGTGTCTGTGTGATTTTCACATTGAGTTATGAATAATTGCAAACCCTCTCGCTTTGTCAAGAGTGGGGAGAAAAAGAAGGGACTTTATTTATACCGGCATCCTCTCACTGCGTGTTTGGCAGGGGCTAAAGAGTCTCTATTTCACAGAGTGCTCTCTTGGTATATTATCATATTTATAGCTTTTAAAAATTACTTAAAAGGATAGAATTGATACCGACTGCTTTAAATTTCGACATCATTTTGCATCTCTGCCCCAGTAAATCTCTCTCTCTTCTCTTCTTCATTCCCCTTTGGATTTGGGGAACATGGGAAAATAGAGGTGGCTGGAAGCAGCGAGTGGGGCTTGTTTAAACCCAGGTGGCTTTGGAGCGAAGTCCTATTTCACGTGACCCCCCAGTATTCATTGTGTGAGTGGGTGATTATCCGTGATCTGTATTCCAGCAGCTAGAGGTTGCAACAAAGACCAAGGCCAAATGGCGCAAAGTGCTATACAAACACAGAATAAGAGGCAGCCTCTGCCCTATCCAGCTTCCCATCTGAATAGACAAGACAGAGAATGGGCACGTCTACATGTGCATTAATGTGCTTTAGTTAATGCACATTAAATCTATTACCTCCTTTGGGCATTTATACACATGGCCTGGGAGTGGGGGGCACTTTAATTTGAGAGTCGCTTCCACTCCTATTCGCCAAGGCTTATTTGCCAAGTGCTATAGGTGGGAACAGACTCACAGAGAGCTTAGATGAAGTGCCCAAGGTCACATGGGAAGCCTATGGTGAAGGTGGGAATAAAGTACTAGCTTTATATGTTTCCCACCCGACTATGAGACCATCTACAGCAGTAATTACAGTGTTCGTTAAGTATTTTGCATTATGTCTCTTAAAGCTACAGGTCCCCACAGCTGAGACACCGGCCTGGGACTTGCAAAGGCAATGCTCAATGCCCAGCTCTATCACAGAGCTCATACATGAGCTTCGATGAGCTTCTCTGTATCTGAGCTCCCACTCTGTAAAATGAGAACAGGACTTCCCTGCCACAGACAGGCATTGGGAGACTCAGATATCATGGTGGAGATCTTACAGATAGATGTCAGGTGAGATATTTGGATGAAGTAACTAGAGTTGGCCATTGTTGAAATCTGTGCTAGGGACTGAAGGCTGTGCAGGTGTGTCCTATAATGCTTCACACTTAACCCGGGAAGTAGGGCACACGAGAGCTAAGTCTCTCCCCCATAAAGCACTTAGACTCCTTAGCAAGCCCGCGATCTCAAAGCAGCAAAAAATTATTAACTTGTTTGGCATTTTTGCTATTCGGTTCACACACTACAACACCATGAAGTACTTCCAGTATCCACAGAAACCTGAAGCGTGGAAAGAAATGAGATTTCGATAAGGCAATGTTTTCCCTGTGATTATGTAGTATATTAGCTCATGTACCCAGCTGAGAAAGAGTATTAGATTTAGCATATGGAGAAAACAAATAGGAGGGCAACTCTTAGCCTGAGGGCTATAGGAGCTCTTAATTTCTTCCATTTCCTCAGTGCTTTTTGATACCAGAGTTGGTTAGTCTGCAGAGTCACACATGGTTAGCCTGGGAGAATTGAATATAGGATAAAGGGCAGCCAAAAAGAAATGAACTTCTCAATTGATGGATGGTGCAGTGTTTCCATGTATGTAGTATATTAAGAGCAGCCTCACTAGAAGAAACCGATGGTCCGTCTCGATTAGAGTAGCATGTACCTGCTTGTGAAGAGAGTTGAAAATTTTCAGTCAAAACTTTTGTTTTTAATTAAAAAAAAAGCTTTTCTAACACAATCACAGAAAGCACCCATTCTCACCCAAAAATATCCCTGCTTATGTTGGAAGGAAAGCTGGAGAACCGCATAATTTCTCAGTTTTAAATGTTTTGGCTTTTAGTTTTCAGCTGATCTAAGTGTGGGGGAACTAAAACCCAGAAAATAGGAGAGAAAATGTGTTGATCAAAATGAACACCCCCTCCCCTCCCAAAAATGTTCATCTTTTCTTTCCTGGGAGGCAAAGGAATCATTTTTAACTCCCAGCTCTACCCAGATGGCGGAGAAGATGCTGAAGCTATGTTCGATGATGCTTGGGCAGAGTTTTGTGGTCCTTTAACATGGGAGGATCCCTCTGACCTGAAGCCTGGGCCTGGGAAAGCAGCAACTGGGGACCTCTGTGTGCAAGCCCGTGGCAGGTTGTCCTACCAACGTGCCTCAGCGCTCGGGGCTGAAAGGCACCACCGTGCAGCACAGAAAAGGAAGTTTGCTCTCCTTGGTCAAGCTCTCTGTTGCTCCTTCCAGCTGACTCCATTCACTTTGCTGAAGGCCTTGTCCTGGAGCAAGCCATAGCTTTTAGCAAGTGAAGTGCTGCCCCGTCTCTGACTGCTGCTCTGAGCCCTGCGTCCCACCGCCAGAGGCATGCATGATAGAGTTCAGGTGCGGGGCACCAAACTAGAGACAGGGGACTCCAACAGGGGAGCCCAGCTACACATGTGCTTTAATGTGCTTTAGCCTACTTGAACGCTCATTGCCGCATCAGTAGAAAAAAATGTGCTATTGGGTTAATGTGCATTCAAATAAGCTAATGTGCATTAAATGTCACTTAAAAACTGTGGGTATTTTTACACATGCGAGCACCGGGCACTTTGAAAAGCACCCAGTGCTGCAATGCATACAGTTATATAAGCTGTGAAATGCATGTCCATGCTGAGAAAATGGCAGCAGCACGCTTTTCAACTAAACCGACATTGGAGGTGCTTTCGTTCAAAAGCACACCGCCAGCATTTTCTGCGATTAATCAAGTCCGCTCCAAAGCGACAGATCTCCAGCATATTGAGGGGAAAAATATGTATATAAATGCCCTGTGCTCTTTAATTAATGCACATTAAGGCCAACTAATGCTCATTTTCCTTACAATGGAGGGCACCTATACACGAGCAGCAAGGCTGCTCCAAGGCACTGTAATTACAGTGCGTCAGAGCAGATGTGATAAACAGAGTCTGCTGGAGCGTGGTAATTACCACTCCAGCAGACTCCAGCTTCTCGTGTATCAACATCCCTATGCTGAAAAATGGGGGGGAGGGGAAAGGGGGGAACGTGCTTTAACTAAAGCGCATCAAACAGGTTTTAGTTAAAGTGCCCCTGCCACTGTTTTTCAGCACAGGGATGTTGATACATGAGACGCTCTGGGCACTTTAATTACAGCCACTCTCAGAGCTGCTCAAATTAAAGCACCCTCACCTCCCCCCCACTCCCAGACCACATGCATAAATGCCAGGAGGAGATCATAGATTTAATGTGCATTAACTAAAGTGCATTAATGCACATGTAGACATGCCCATTATCTGTCTCTCAGGCCTGAATCTTATGTCTCTTTTTATTATCATGTGCCACCTTCTTGCTTTGACCAGGGGAATAGAGACATGCAGTTTCTTTGGGTTCCTCAAAGCTCATGGGTGTATTGCTGTAGGCGTTGGGCCTCTGTTTCTGATTCTACCCCGATCATGCGTGTGCTATGGCTGTTTGGGGCCAGAGCATTTTCAAATGAAGTGAGTTCTGGGGGTCCAAAAATGCCGAGGTATGAAACCTAAGCTGTTTGGCAGAAACATATTGGTTCCAGCTAGCTTCAGACACGTTTCTATTGGAAACGTGCCTGGTCCCCTTCCAGCTTTGAAAATCTATGCAGTAAGTCACTTCCTTCTCCCTGTGCTTCAGTGTCTCCATCTGTAAAACAGGGCAGGGATCTTTTAAGTCTCCTGATGGAAAGCCTCAGAGGACAGCTGAGTAGAGCTGAGTCCTTGAGGCCCTAGCCTCACATTTCTGAGTGTTTACCTGCAAAACAGAAAGCTAGACACTTACACTGACACAGATGAAAGCTGAAATTCTTATATATTCAGATAACCTGGGGATTTAAGAAAGACGCCAATTATAGGGAGACCAACAATGCATCCGTGACAATTGGCAACCAGGAGATATTGCTTCACCTATGTAGTACCACTAAGCTGTTAGGGGAGGGCTAGACAGGCCCCCTGCTTCTCCTCGAGGTGTGTTTCCCATCAGGATAGGCTTCATCTGGCCATATCCACCCCACCTTGAGCGAATAAGCATAAGCAATGGAGAGGAGACTCATATGAATGAGACGAGTTCACTTGTTTGTCTGGTTGCTTCAATGATTAAGGGTTACACCATAGCGCTAGATAATTATAATGCATAAAACAAGCCAGCTATAACACAGCCCACACCAGGAAGGACTCGATTCACAGCTCCCGCAAGCATCTCCGCTGAGTTATTCCAGGCGTTTGAGGCAGCGTCAGCCATATGGAAGTTTTTTAAAAATGGTGATGGGAGAATCTTTCCTTTTGCAAATGGCCTCCTAATGCATCAGGACAGCTGCCTCTGCTACACCTCATTTAGCTGCAATTGTCTCTGTAATGTTTATGACCCTCCCACCACCATCCAGTGTACAGCCATCATTTATACTCTCATTTGCCTAACACGATATTAAGATGCCCTTTCAGTGCTTTGCTTACTTTCCTTGCCTCTTGTGCTCAGGTTGCCGTCACGTCCAAGATTTTAAAGCCACCTCTGAATAGCCCAGGCATCCACGCTGAGAATTTGTCGTGGAAGGATGTACTGTTTGTCTAGCCGCTTTCCTTCTCCGTGTCAGGAGAAGGCTGGGATTTTGAGATGTAATCCATCAGCCCTTGCTCATTCTTGTTTAATGGCTGCACAGCCAGGACTTTGAGAAGCCGACCAGGCTTACGGACCGTGTTAACTGATTGCCCTTTTTAAAACACTGACACCGCAAATTAAAACGAAGAGCACCACGGATTGGCAAAGCCCTCGCCTGGATATTTAGGTCCATCTACATTGGTGGTTTATACACATGCAAACTCGACTGCATCCATAGGAAAATATCTGTGTCCATACAGTGCAACCCCTGTTGCTTTTTTCCAGACTCCAAAGTGATTTCACATGGGATCTAGATATACAATAGTCTGTGTGGTTGCATTTAATCGCTTAAGTAGTTGCATGGGCCTATAACTGCCTTCCTGCACTCCTTTGTGCCCTGCCCTGCCCGGCCCGGCCCAGCCACAATGTTTAATCCTGTGGTCTCAATTACCCTGGGGCTGCTTTAACCAAAGTAGCCCCAGGGTACTTTGGACTTCCTGTTCAAATGCTAATGCATCAATGGGTTCGGTGTCTTTGCACTCACACAACATGTACCTGGCAAATGTACCTCTCATCCTGTTCCAGACAGTCCTGTGCCAAGCCCAGTTGTGTTTCCATCAGCCTAAGATCTTAGATCTCCCCACCCTGTATTTGCACCTCTCCCCACAGGGAACCATGGGTCTATTCCCAAAAAGAGATTTAAGCATCTAACCTCCAGTTTAGGTGCCTAAGGCTGTTTATAGAGGTTACGTTTTTTCTAGTGTAATGCAGACTACAGCCATCACTATATACACGGATGTCTGTAGTTCGAATTAAAATTGGCTTCAGTCCTAATTAACTAATCCTCACTGAATGCAGATTAAAGTTAATACAGGCTGGGGCAGTCCAAATTAGGCAATTTAAAGGGTATCGATTAACATGAATACACATCGTTGCTTTTAGGAAAAACAGTCCTTAGGGACTCAGGAAAGCAGATTAGCATTGCAACTATCAATCCCCTGCAAGGGAAATTCAAATGGGTTTTTGCAACACAACAAAGGCTATTCAGACACTGTGCCTGAAGAAGGGTATTTGTACCTTAAAGCTTGAGAAGAACAATTTTTCCAATGATTTAGTTGATCTAATAAAAGATACCACGTTTACCCAAAGAACTTTGTTAGGCACAAAGTAATACTTTTACAAAGTCAAATGTGCCCACACCACCTGGGGTCAAGTGCACCCATTAGGACTTCTGTAACAGCACTTTAGATAACTGTCAGTAGGTTTGCAACAAGGGAGCAGTGCTTCAACAGGCTTATTATCACCCTCTCATTATGGATAAGCTCACACAGAGAGGCTGCAAATTGGGTCTGTTAAGGGGCTGACAAGTGCAAAGACTGTGTGTAGCCAGCACCCCCTGCCGTGATGGTCAATGATCATCTATTAACTCATAATTCAAACTGAAATTTGATTTGAACTGTGTCATGCAAATCAGTTAACACAGTTTAGAAAATGGTGAGCGTGTCTACAAATGGCCTAATTGACTATCGACTTCAAATAAGGTGCTTAAACACCTTTCAGGATCTGTGACCAGGCATAGATACTACGGCCTATCTGAAGTCATTGTCATGCCAGTGGTTGAGGGGGTCCTAGCCATTTAGTACCATTTAGTGCACCAAGACCAAGAATCTGAAGTTATCCTACCACAGGGTTAAAGGCAAAAACCAGACTGCTGTAAGCACTCCAACTACCAGCGCATGATACAAACACCAGACAGCAGCACAGAACAGAGCTGTTGCAAATATAACTGACGGACAAGAGGACTTCGAAAAGTGCAGGTCCATTAACTTTTCTGCAATGATGCACCTTACAGCTGGGAGCTTTTCGCTACCAAAAACCCCACAGAGAGAGAGAGTTGGATGTGCAGGTGCCCATTCCTTCTTGGAGTGCAAAAATCTACAATTCTAGGTTCAGAGATGATACCTTTTATTAGACCAGCTAAGAAGTCACCAAAAAATAGTCTTTTTCTGCAAGCTTTCGGGCTCACACGCCTTTCATCAGGCTCAGGGAAAATTAACATGACTGTCATTGTACAAGACCCTTTTGAAACTTTGTGCAAAATCCCACTATGACTGCAGGAAAAATGAAGAGGAAGTGGAATAGGTGCAGGCAAGGCTCCTAGGATGATCATGGATGAGAAAGCCTGTCGTATAAGAGGAGATGAGAAGTTGGTGTGTTATTTTGCCATGTGAGAGAGGACTTGATTGTTCTGCACTCGGGAAGGAAAGGAAGCATTTCAGCTGAACAGTAAGATTGATACCAGAACCAGTAAGTATAATCAGGCTGTGGGTAAATTGAGGCTGAAAATTAGATGTCAGTTCCTAAGACTTAAGCTCTGGAAGTGCCTTGGGAGCAGTGGGAGCAAAAAGCCTGTTTGCTCTAACTGTATTGAAAATGTGATGAAATGGAAACTGTACAACATGAAAAGGAAAAAACTTCCTTAGCCTGACGAAGGGTTTTTGAACCCGAAAGCTTGCTTAATAACTATTCTCCAACTATTTGGGTTGGTCTAATAAAAGATATCAAATTCACCCAAGGAACCTTGTCTGTCTTTGAAAATGTGAAGCATTTATGAAGGGTGTGACTTAACATAGTACCGGTGATAGCAGAGGTTAGGACTGGGTGACCCAAGAGGTCTCTTCCAGTCCTATGTTCCCATGAGCACATCATGGGACAACCGTGGGTGATAATTAGGGATGCAGACCAGCCAGGGATTCCAGCACATAGGATAAATTAGGGATATAAATTATGTCTCCAGTTATATGCACTGCAGCTACTCAGGCAAACACAGACTAAGCCTGAATTGATTCAAAATCCAAAATCTAATATTTGCTTTTAGTTCTCCCGCTTGATCACTCCTGGCACCCAGCCACCTCGGTGGTTTCAAATGTGTTGTGCCTTTAACATTTCAGGGAACTCAGGATTTCACGTCACACTAGGGGAGGTTGGGAAATGTTGTGATGGAAGAGGAAAGATTTGCATGAGGCACCACGAATGTGCGGCCCTGAAGGATACTTGCATTCATGGGCTGCCCTTTTGTGATTATGCCAATGATATCATTACAGAAAGGGCAGGCTTGTCCTTGTAAAACTAGGCTGGAGGCCTTGAACTGGGCTTGTAAACTATGTTCTGCTGGAGCTGTGATTTATCTGCAGGTAGTTTTTAGCTGTTGACAAGACAGCTTGCACGAGGTTGATGAAAAAGGTCAGAACTCAAATAATACCAAAGATACCCTTTAGGAAATCTGAATACCTGGTATGTGGAGGTGCAACACATGCTGGCACAGCTGATCTCTACCCACTCAGTCCTGATTTACAAATGAATTCAAATGAGGAGTGTTAGCAAATCCATAAATCACACTGGGTCCCTTGCTGCTATTAAACCAAATGTTTTTTGAAAACAGTGGGTTATTTTGTTAAACCAGAATGGTTGATAATTTCCTTAGGATCAATTACCAGTGAATCTGCCTGTAATATCCACAAAAGCAGGCAGGCATTATTCAGCTGAGCACTAAATCCTTTATAGAAGATTTCCAGTCTCCAAATGACTGGGGTTGCAGCAGTGGGTAGTTATTTCTGCGTGTAAGCTTTTGCTATCGTCTTTCAGCTGTATGTTCAGCTGCTGGCCCTACACGATAAGTGATATTTATCTCCCTGGCATGCAAGTAAAATACAGTACAGTCTTAGAAAAAATACATTTGCAAATTGTTACCTGTCATTCTTTTGTCCAGAGTGGATCTCAGCCCAGGAGAATTGGAAAGTTTCCTCCTCCAGGCAGTGACAATGGAAAGTGGTATTTTGTGTAATGGCATTTTCACGCACACTGATTTCCCACTGTGCCCGAGTGGGTTAGCAAAAGAAGAGCAAATGTGTAAGTCCAGCCCTTACTTTTCTGCGATGCATTCTTTAAAAGGGGGTCTATGACACTTGCTCTTAGCTAGAGCGTTGCCGGTTTAATTGCCTTACTTTTGGCTGTCACAGCCAAACGGGTGGAACTGCAAACTTCCCTGCATTTCATCAACCAAGATGCTTTGCAAAGTGGAAAATCTGAAGTCTTCAAACTGTACTGCATTGCAGTATGGAAAGTGGCAGGCCTTACGTGTGGCCTTTTGATTTCACTTATTTTACTGGGCTAGCTCATGGAAGGCCTGATGGAAAGTGTCCTGAAGTCAACACAGCAATCCCGTTTGCTTAAATGCGCGGTAGATCAGGCCTGAATGGAGATGCATCTGAAACTGCCAGTTGAAGAAAGCTTCAGGCTGGAGGCTTTATTTGGAACAAGCTGCAACATGTAGTTGAATTGCAGAATTAAACCAGGCAGGAGTAGAGCAATGGCAATAGAGAAGAGAATTTAGACTGCAGTTTAGAGAGTCTGTAACCACTGGAGGAGTGAAGGACTGTTTGAACAGTTTTCCAGTAGGAGCAGTGAAGACAGGAAAACTGACTGATTCACAGGGAACTTGGTGAGATTAACACCTATAACCTATATAACCTATAGTCCATAATACTGTTGGCTACACTTGATGGCTTAGGAGGTCCTTATTGTTCCTGTAAGGGTGAATGTGACATCAAGATGGCTCCCGAGTGATCATTTATTCTGGGAGTTTCGTGGAATGGGTCAACATTTTTCAGTCATTTTTTATCTCTGAAAAATGACATTTCAGTCAAACCAGGGAGTTGTTTTCTGTTTCCAAGACTGTTCCCTTTTTATTTTTTTAATGAAAAGTCCAAGCATTTAGTATGTATGTTTCTCTTAGAATTCATGATAGAAAATACCATTTTCCAACCAGCTCTAGGGGATAAGAAGCAGAAGGATGGTACAGTGGTTAACGCAGTACTTTTGGATTCAGAAGAAACCAGGCTTGATTGTCTGCTCTGCCCTAGACTTTCTAGGTGTGACCTTGAGCCCATTCCTCAGCCACTCTGTGCATGTTTCACCTCCGGTAACAACACAGCAGAATATTTCGCCCTTACAAAGGTGTCGTAAAGACATTTCCATCAGTAGTAGTGAGGTGGGAAGACACTTTGGTAAGATAGAATATAAGTTCCTGCAACAGATAGTTAAAAGGGAAAGGCTCATGACATGAAGGCCTGAGATGTGGGTGCTATTTTAATTTGCTGTATACATCCAGCTAATGGAATAAAGACCCAATATCCCAAATGTGCTAATGACACACAGCTGATCCCCAAAGGAACTGAGTGGGATTTTGACAGATAAGCAATAGGAGCTGCCAAAGGTTACCAACCACTTGGGAAGCCTAACTGGCCATGTCTACATGTGCATTTACACTGGCTTAAATTTACTGTGTAGTAAGGTACTGTGCAGTAAGATGGAACAGGCTGGCATCTACATGTGCAGGTGTTAAAGTGCATTAACGATGTGTGTGGACTGACTTGGGACTAAAGTTAGTGTTACTGCACGGTAAGGCATCTACATGTGTGTTACTGCGCAGTAACTAATCAGGCATAAATTTAATACCTCCATGATGCAGGGATCAAATTTACACTCAAGTCAGAGTAAGTCACCATATTTACTGCACAGTATGGGTGTGCACATGTAGACACAGACCCGTACTGTGCAGCGATTTTGATTACTGTGTAGTAGGTGTGCACATGTAGATGCGTCCGCTGTGAGGTTCCACAAGGCCTGGAACTGAAGAACCAATTGCTGGATGGAAAAAAAGGGTCATTCAAACAGAGGATGTGAAGAAGGACATTGGCAAGGAAAGATGCTGATTGCTGAGGATCAAACGAGCAACAATGAGGCTTTTTCAAGTGAGTACAGTAAGGCACAAGGATGCCAAGGTAGAGCCATTTATTTTTAAATCCAGGGAAATGATGTTGAAACTTAATGTTGCTCTGGATTGATTGCACTTATGGTATTGCACTGAAGGACACTTGACATGGAGGAAAGGGAAGGTATTAGCCCTTGAAAGGATGAAAAGGCCAAAAGGTGGATTTTTCCCTGTTTAAGGACCCAAGAGGGGACAGGTTCATCTTACAAAGAAGAAAAGCCTATAAGATACTGGGAGAAAAGACAGCCCTTTATATTTACATGATCATCTAAACAGCAAAAACAGTGATGAAGATCATCACAAAATCTGGGGGCTCGTATAAAGAGGCATCTTGCAGTTGTGGGGGTATTTAGATCTTTAGGGGCAGCACAGATGCTTTGTCCTCCACTGTCAACATCACCTGCTGTGAGCTTGGACTGTGGAGGAGATGGGCTCTGCATTGCCCCATCTTACAACACAATAATGTGATGTATAGCTGCTGTCCCAGCCCCTTGGTTTGTTATCTGCTGGAGAGTGTGAGGGCAGCCCATAAGCTGCTCCGTTCAGTTGAAGGATGGGGTTTTGCCTACGCTGCTTCAAATTACATTATTTATTTTTTACACGGGGTGCAGAACTCCTCTAGTTCATGTCCTCCACCTCCATCGTCAGCCTCTTCCTACTCCGGTTATGGTTTAATTCCATTGAACCCTGGTATCACGTGGGGCTCAGGAATCATTCACTGCATCAGGCACTTGTAAGAGATCCTTTTCATTGTGGGTCCAGTTCCACTTGGCTATGCAAAAAACCATGAGCTTTCCAGAGTCCCCACCGCATTCTCCAGTTTGGGATGCTCAGGCCTGAAAGGAATAGCCTCCAACCCCCCTGCTTTTTATAGGCCTACAGTTGGGTGGGTTTGATTTCTATATCTTTAATTTAGGACTTAGCTTTTTCAGTGGTTAGCCTTTGTAAAATGCTAAGCAAGGGGACCAGGACTGGACTATTATTGTGAGTTTTCAGCAAGTGATAAGAGTCCCCTGTGGTTCAGTGGTAGGATCCTTGACTATCACACTGGAGACCTGAGTTTGATTCCTAGACACTTATACAACTACAGCCATGGAGGCCTCAAACATCTGGACTCAATCTGGTCTTTGGATTCTGTCTTAATGCCCTAAAGGGAGGATGGAAGGTCTGGGCAGCCTCCACTCCTCCAAAAATTTCTGCCCAGACATATGTATTGAAAGTCTGGGTGGCCATCATGCATACACCATGATCCAGGAGAATCAATGGTTCCACCATCAGAGAAGGTTTGGGCCCAATGCACCAATTTAATTGCACTGCTCCATGAAGCATTTCAATTTGGGGAAGTTTATCTATCTATGCACCACCTTTCTCTCAAGAATATGAGGTTTTCCACTGACCAGGCAATAGTGTAACTAGGGGTGGGGCACCAGCCCTGGCTGCCAGCTTAAAGGGATTACCAAAATGGTGGCCCTCCAGGAAGACTTTGCTATCTTTGCTGTGACAACAGCAGCCTCACCCCCAGGCAGCTATAGCTGGGGACAGGACAGTAGCAGCCAAGGTCTTCTCATCTCTTGGGCAAGTAAGACTGACCACCCTGACCACTCATCCATAGTGGCACAAAACTTATTGTTTATGCTTCATAAAGTTTTTGTGTGATGAGGAGCTAGGTTCCCCTAGCAGCACCCACCATTAGTGTCATCAAAATCCCTTTTAATTGTGAGCCTTGTCTTTTTATGTCCTTAGATTAACACAGCTACACCCACCAAAATCCCTTATGAGTCGAGAACTAAGATAAACCATTCTGATTATTATTATTGAGTGGACAGATTGTCATTAATAGCATTTAGCCAAACTGCTTGGGCTGGGGACATAGAAACAATTGATCACACAGTAAGAGATACCAGTCAGCTGCTCCACAGTGACTGTCCATGTTCATTGATACTGCATCAAGGGATAGCTAACCTCAGGCAGTTTATCCCACAGTTCATCTTCCATTTACTCCATCCAGAGCAAGACCAAGCACGTGAGCAGTGTCGTGGGACGCCCTTGGTCTCATTACAGAGAAGAGGAGAGAAATGGGGTGACCGTGACTTTAAGGCAGCCGGAACAGACTAGGCCCCACCCCCTTTCCTGGGTATATAAGCACAACATCCAGGACAGCTGGTAGTTTAGCCTTCAAGGAGCCTCGCAGAAGGAGCTGTAGCCTGAGAGAAGCTGAACAGACTGTTTGCAAGTACTGGAAGAAGAATGAGGCCAGTTAAGCTGCAAGGCAAGGGGTGACTGCAAGGCTGCACGTGGAGAACCTTTGCAGACGGGAGGGTTTTCTGGGGCAAGGATGGACTGTGTGAGGAGCAGTCAAGAAGCCCAGAGAAAAAACGGTGTGTGTAGTGAGCTGGAAGCCTAGAGCAAGGATTCTTTAACTAGCATGCCAGAGGCCCAGTGAAAAGGTCCAAGAGGAGCCCTGTAATGTGAAGTAAGGAGCCCAGAGGGGATGCCCTCCACCCTGGGCTGAGGGCCTATACCAACTGTTCCAGCAAGGCATTGCAGGTAAGGGAGCCAGGCATCTGGGCAAAGCGAGTGGTGGCAGCCCTTTGGGGTATGATGAACCCCCAGGGCCACAACACCCACACCATCACAGCTATTATTGGGGAGCAGCTGATTTGCTTCCCCCTCTTGTCCTGTTGTGAAATGGTTGCATGTCCCCGTTCTGTGGGTATATCTATACTGCCTTGCTGGTGACCCAGAGACCACTGCTGAGACATAAGTCCTCCACTTCCTCCATCACTACACCACACACCAAAAAATGTCAAGTAGTCATATCTTGGGGCATACCCAAGACTCTGGATCTCAGTCTCAGGTGTGCACCTGATCGTGGTGCTGGGTCTGGTCAACACTGGCCTAGCAGAGACCCCATTTTCTTTCAGCACAGGGTGTATATACTGTGGGTGGGAGTGGGTAGGGCTTTTTATTATTGGTAATTGTCACAGCGTTGGTATACCTATACTGTTATATTCTTATGCTTCTCATATCCTGGAAGCCTACTCAGACAGTATATTTAGAAGGTAATTTGGTGCCTTAAAAGGTAGGTGAACCCAAGCATGCTCTGCTTTCCATATTTAAAAAAGTATATAGTGTTTCCAGACCACGTGTTGTGCTGTCTGGTAATCTCAAAGCCTTATTCAGGGATTGTATATGAAAGTTTCAAACCCATTGCTTCCCCTCACCTGGTGATTGAGAATTTGAATGAAGTATTGCAACCCACTGCACCTAATGGGAATCTGGTGTAAGGAAAAGTTCTCAGCAATCCTGCTCAAAAAGGGAATCAAAAAGCACTTACAAAATTATCCTCCTCAGTTGCTCTGCATATGCTGCAATGCTGGAGACAGTAAGAAGCTACAGAACACAGCAGGGACTAGTATGATGCCTGCATATTATTTGAGGGAAAGATGAAGAGAAGGAAATAAAATATTACTTCATTTTCCAGTTGCTAGGATTTCATATGCAGCAACTTAAGGGTATTTCCATCATTTCCCTCATTTTTGTCGTAAGATGGTCTCTCAGTGCCTGAACAAAGAAGTCATCAATATTCACAGAACCATAGACTTAAATACACGCTTCTGTCTCGAAGAGCAATCTGCGCACTATGGACTTGTCTCATATGAATAATTTATCTCTCAGGCCCAATTTCTGATTTTTCAGCCTTGCTCCCTTTTTAGATAGAGGTTCTCTTTGTTTTTCCTTCTTGAGACCATTCGTGGTTCTGAGTCATGGTGAACCTGTGCATCAAGCATAACGCTTCAGTATGTGTTTGTCCATAAGCAGAAATGAGAAGGAAGAGTGATGTCCACTAGGTCTCCAGCCCTTGAATGGAGACACCAGACTATACAAATGTGTTCACAGTGGCCAGCAAACTAAGCAGAGGATTGTATAGGTCAGGTCAAAGGAAAGGCAGAAAAGGTATGTGACTAGGACTCCACCCCTGCCCCTTCAGAGTTCAACAGCACGCGTGCAGTTCCTTGTAGCCCTGACGGCACATCATGCTCAGGACTCGGTGGCATAAACCTCAGCTGGGCCGGCGCAAAAAATTCAATCCGAGTTGAACTGGGCATAAGGTTACTGACCCCTGTAATGGTCTGTAGCTGTCTCATGCTTGATTATTACAAACAGGACTGAGTTCCAGCCTTTTTCTTTCTTTTTCTCATGACTGAGAATTGCTGAAAGCATTTTTACTAGACCCTTTGTTGAGAAGTTTTATTCATTCAGTAGAATTGTTGTGTATTTTGCCCTGGGTTTGAAACGAAATGGGGCATATGACTCTTATCCCCTGAAAAAATAAATTCACTATATCTATATCTATATTCACTCTTTATGTATTACAGAATTTACTTTTTTAGGGGATAAGAGTCACATACCCCATTTCATAGATAGATAGATAGATAGATAGATAGATAGATAGATAGATATCTCCTGAAACAGTAAATTCATGTATCTGTATGTATGTACAGTGAATATATAAACATATTAGTGTGTGTGTGTGTGTGTGTGTGTGTGTGTGCATGTGTATACACACAGTGTGTGTGTGTGTATGTATGTGTATAGGTATGTATATGTGTATATATATATGTATGTGTGTATATATGTAGATGTATATGTATGTATGTATGTAAATGTGTGTGTGTGTGTGTGTGTGTGTGTATATATATATATATATATATATATATATATATATATATATATATATGATTCTTATCCCCTGAAAAAGTAAATTCAATGATTGAATTTACATATATATATACACACATATATATATGATTGAATTTACTTTTTCAGGGGATAAGAATCATATACCCCATTTCATTTCAAACCCAGGGTGAAATATGCAACAGTTCTGCTGAAAGAATAAAACGTGTCCTTGTGTATAATACATATGTATATTTCATTGAATTGAATACATTTAATAATCTATTCAAGATATAAATATACATACATTATATATCTTGAATATATTATTGAATATATTCAATTCAATGATATATACATATTTCATTGAATTGAACATATATATTTAAGCAAAAAGACCCATTAGACACACATCACGGTTTCTTTCTAACACAAGGGTGATAGATGCTTATTAGCACATTGCATTAATAACAGCTATTTTAAAAATGTCAAAAATGTTGCCTGAACTTATATTTCATCAGGATTCCTGTCCAGCCTCCTTTGCTTAGCCAAACCAAAATTACCCATAGAACAGTTCAACCCATGACACCCTCCAAGACCATGAGGAGGTGCTGTTTACATTACATTCAGTATTGTTTGCTGCAACAAAACAAATCACACAAACACAGTTAGGTAGATCTACTAAAGGTCTGAGGCCTGAGGGCAAAGGAATTGGTGATAAACACTGTGGCCAAAAGGTCAAGATATGGACTGTCCAGTTAGACCTTCTCCAACTATGATAAATAGATATCTCCCAAAAAAGTAAATTCACATATCTGTGTTTGTATAGTGAATATATATATATACATATTAGTGAATATTATATATATATATATATATATGTATATACAAACACACATGTACATATATATACGCACACACACAAAAACCTATTTTTATATATATATATATATATATATATATATATATGTATGTATATACACACACGTACATATATATACGCACACACACAAAAACCTATTTTTATATATATATATATATATACACACACACACACACACGTACACAAACACAAAAACCTACAAAAATAGATCGGGCAGGTATCTCCTTGAGCAAGCCCCACTCAAGTGTCCCGTCATTGACTTACCTTATCTCAAGTAAAATGATAAATGTTATGGTCTCTGTGTGCAGTAGCTAAGTGAACCAGTGCTTAGCTATAGTCTATGCTATATGCTAAAGGGCATAGTTCAACACAGAAATGCTATGGACTTCACAAGAACATAACCATTTTAGTCACCTGTAAAAAATGAGCCATGTAGTATCCAAGGAAGAGGCGACTGCAATGCCTACTCCCTCTAGGGCACCTGGCCATGACTCCGTAGTTAGAAGCTGCAGCAGATTCATCCTTTCAGCGGGTGAAGAGATTAAAATAATGTAGATTTCAATAATGTAGAGTTCAAGACTGGAAAGGAACATTAGATCATTCAGTCTGCCCTCTCTCCTAGACTATTACACTTCAGCCAATTACCTCTGCATGAAGCCCAATGACTTGGGTTAGACTAAAGCATTACAGTCCTTAAGAAATGAACCCATTGTGTGCCAGAGAACAAGGCTGACTAAAAGGCTGTTGGTGCTCAAAGCTTCCAACAGAGCAGAATAGGTAGGACTTATCCAGATCATCCCAGCTGAAGATCCATGTTTCATGATGCAGAGAAAGAAAGAAAGAAAACGCATAGAGGCCTATTCCATTCTATATGAATTATTGTACCACACACATTGCTAGGTATCTATCCATCTTCCAGTAGTGCATTGAGCAATGTGTTTAGACACCTATCAAGTGTTCTTTGCTTTCTTATCCTCTCCCCAGCGGGGAAGGTGTGTGCAACACAGTTTTTATCTATTTATCTGAGAGAAGATGATCTCAAGGAAATGTTCCTCACACTTGGAGCAGAAGACAGTGAGATCATCCCACAGTCTTGAATCACAGAATCATAGAAAATGAGGGTTGGAAGGGATCTCAGGAGGTCACATCCAGTCCAACCCCCTGCCCAAATCAAGACCAGCCCCAATTAGATCATCCCAGCCAAAGCTTTGTCTAGATGGGTTTTGAAAACCTCCAAGGATGGAGCTTCTACCACCTCTCTGGGTCACCTGTTCCAGTGTTTTACTACCCTCCTCGGGAGAAAATTCTTTGTAATATCGAACCTAAACTTCCCTTGCTGCAACTAGAGCCCATTGCTCCTTGTTCTGTCGTCTGCCCCCACTGAGAACAGCCCAGCTCCATCCTCTTTTGAACCCCCCAGCAGGGATTTGAAGGCTCCTATTAAATCCCCACTCAGTCTTCTCTTCTCTAGACTAACTAAGCCCAGTTCCTTCAGCCTCTCCTCATACATCAAGTCCCCTAGGTAGTCCCTAACCTCTTCTTTCATCACTGAGGTCTGCTCACCTCCTCCCCAAACTATGCTGCCTGGTGCAGTAGTCTGGAAAGACACTGGAGAGTACAGAGGATAGATGTGATGTGTTTGTGACACTTTGTGCTGCTGAAGAGATACCTAACTGTGCGTGTATTCTTTAAAATTTCCTAAGTGTTGGAGGTTTCATGCCCAGTACATCACATTGCTAAAATCTGGCCAAGAAGTGGCAGAGGCATGAATAGCTGAGGCAAGTCCACCGTGGTCCCTCAAGATGGGACAGAGCCTCCTACTCGTAGGGGACAGAAGGGGCTATTTGCAGCTCATTACTACTGCACCGTAGCATCATACCACAGTTCATGCATCACAATGTGAACCAAGCAGTAAGTGTCTTGTGCTTATAGCTACTATGAGCTACTGCACAGTAAATGTCTTATGTAGACACGGCTAGTCTCATCCTCAGTGCGAGAGCAAGAGCCATTGTTCAAAAACCTCTAGGTTTTCTAATTACTATCAGGAGCATCAATATACTCCAGCTGAAAGTTCCCATCCTTTGTTGTGGCCGGCATCGCAGTGCCTTAGAGGAATCCTGGGGATGGAAAAAAAATCCCAATATTAAAATACAGCAAATCAGGAGCATTCACGAAAGAAAAAAATATTCCTTCTTGGCCCAACTAAAATATCCCTGAAGCCTGGGATTAACAAACATGCTGCAAGAGAGCATATCTAGTACAATGCAGAGCTCCCTGGTCTACCCCAGCTCATGAAGAGGATGATAAAGAGGGGGAATTATAGGTTCATGTACCCCGAGGACAGGAGGGATTATTCTGTTTGACCCCTCATGTACACAAACTGTAGTTGTTCCCGGGGTAAAAGCTTTGCTGAAAGATGACCCGGGGTCCTCCACGTTCTGGTATCTGGAAAAAAACAGAGTCGCTGTATTACAGAAAAATCTCCTTTTGCAAAAATCAACCCGACAGTCATTTAAGAGCCTGATGTCACTGGGAGTCTCAAACCCACACCGACTTGCATGTGTTGGCAAAACATAGCATGAAAGCCCTTGCTTTATTACTAGGAGTTGGCAAAATATAGTATGAAAGCCCTTGCTTTATTACTAGGAGTTATAGTTGTGAGACCTGGAAGCCTTCCACTAGAGCAGTCACGGCAGCTTGACTGAGCCCATTACCATGAGCAGGTACTTATTCACCTAATTCAGCAAAGCACTTAAGCAAATCAATAGGACTTAAGCATCGTGCTTGGATGCACTGGGACTTTTATCAACAATGTTGGCAATCCACTTCTTGTGTCTTTTGTTCCCACTGGCTCCATGCTCTTCGCTCTTTCTTCCCCCATCTCCCTTTATCCCACTGCCTGGCTCCATTGTCATCATCTCCTCCCCACAACTTTTCCCCCTCCCTTTGCTCCCATAACCACAGCAATAACCAGGACGCTACCCACCCATGGTACCCAGGCTGTCCTCAGCCACTTGCCCCTACCCCATGCTCCCTTCATCAGCTGTTTCAGACTACAGGTAAACCCCGCTTAGTGCTCTAGATTGACTCCTGAAAAACTGAGCATTAAGCAAAAAGGGCGTTAAAAACACTTGAGGTCACCTTGTTGGATCATCCCATACTTTTGGTTTCAATTAATGACCCAACATGTCGACCGAATGCGTTATAACGAAACTCGCTGAGCGCTAAGTGGAATCAGGTATCAATTTTAAATGAGCGTTATAGCAAAATAGCACCAAGAGAAACAGCGTTAAGCAGGGCTTGCCTGTATAAGCCCTTCAGAGCAGGCACTGGGTCTTCCCCTGTGTTTAGGAAGCTCATTCTGGGTGTTACTCTAATCTGGAACATCATAATAATAATAACTTATAACAAAAGTTTCGGAGCTGGATCATTTTTAGATGTGAGCCCAAGTACAAGAAGGTCTTCACTGTACCAAAGCCAAAGCTTTGCTCCATAGTATCACTCATCACCCACTCTTTATGATCAAATACAGATCCTTCCTCTGGATGGACACCCATTTTTAAAGGCATGTGCAAGGATATTTCTTTTTTCATTCCCCCCAACATCAGAACCACCTTTTCACCGTAGAGATCTTCTGGGCTTTCCCATTCAGCTGCTCCGTTTAATGAGGCACTTGCAATGTGTCCGTCATCTTAATATTGTTTTCCCTGTTCCGGTTTAGGAGGCAGGCAATGCAACAGTTAGCTAGTAAGCAGCCTGTACACAAAAAACACTTTAAAATCAATGAACCGGGGCTAAAATGTAGAGCATCTTCTATTCAGAGCAGAATTATATTCCTCAGCAAGGAACAAACATGCAGTTATTAGGTCCACTTGGTCATGGTTATTCTTTTATTTTAAATTATGTTTTTCAGGGAAGGGAGGAGGTTTGCAAAGGAAAGCTTAACATTATTTGCTGTTGTCCTGATAAGGACGGCAGCAACAAACAACATTTTAGAGCCAGCGGGAATGCAATTTTTAGACAATGAGCTCCATCAGCATTCAGAAGAAAAGTGTTTTCATAGTAGTCTTTCATTCATGCATAAATTACTGAAAATAATAAAGGTGGACATACGTTGTTGGTTGGGTTTTTTTAAGGTCTATCTGTTTGTCTGTCTCTTCATAACTAGCACTTTGTGTTGAAAACCCATGCATTGCTCACGTAGGCTCACTGTGTGTTCAGGCACCTTTCTCTTCTCTTACTTTAAAGATTGTTTTGCATATATGTGTGTGCGTGTGTGTTTGAGCTGGTGAGGAAATATATTTTATCTTCAGACAAAAGGTTCCTATTATTTTTCCTTCAGACGTTCTCAGG
This sequence comes from Alligator mississippiensis, assembly GCF_030867095.1. Lineage (NCBI taxonomy): Eukaryota > Metazoa > Chordata > Crocodylia > Alligatoridae > Alligator > Alligator mississippiensis. Next base: position 96,984,222 of record NC_081829.1, read on the forward strand.
TTATTGCCACAAAACAAATTAAAAAGTCTGGTATGGTAACAGGAAACTGAAAATGGATGTTTTAGACAAAACCTGAAAAGATTTGTGACAATCACCTTTTTCCTGATAGATTCCCACACCCCCGAAAAAAATTAAAAATCCATGTTTGGAAGAAAAGTTTTGCCCAAGTGAAGCAGGACCATTTGTATATAAATGTGGTTATCATCAAGCCTTTATGGTGGACACATTTTGTCAAAGTGGAGGACGTAGAGTTAGTCTGAAGGTGGCCGGACTGGATCAGTCTGGTCAGAGAGAAGCAGCTTTTGTATTCTGAACAATAGCGGGCAGGCCAGCAGCTGCCAAGCTTGTGTCATCTCTAAATTGGGAATTAGGGATTGTGCCCCTCTTGCCCACCCCTATTTGTGCAACAGTCCCATGCTCACGTGAAATCCTCAACTAAGAATGTTCTTCCTCCAGCTCGGAGGAACTCGACCATGGGCTTTGTAAAAAAAAATAGTTACAGAGACACATATCGTGGATGGAGATGTGATCACTCATGGTCCTGGATCTTGACTTGTTGACAGCAACCCAAAGGAGCCTCTATAGAAATCAGCTCCAGTTCCACCTTCTTCAGCTATTCCTTAGCTGGGCTGAGGGACTGAGGATGTCTTGTCTTGACCACACATCTGACCCTCACGGAGATGTAAGCCCCAGTGCCTTCCATACTATTTCCCAAAGTGAATAATTAATAAACAGATTTGTGCAGCAACACTGAATACATGTACAGTGTTATCAGAATCGATTCTGGGATTGAATGGCACGTTACCATTCAATTTACCTTTCAATGGTAGGACTTACCATTCAATCCCAGAATCGATTCTGATAACTACATTTGTCCAGTGTTGCTGCAAAAATCCATTTATTAATTATTCCCTTTGGGAAATAGTATGGAAGGCACCGGGGCTTACATTCAAGCAACGGGACATCATAGCTTCCAGATGGGGTAGGACAAAGAGGTAAAACAACTGTGAACGTCCCATAGGCAGAAAGACTGTCAAGGAACATGCAAAGTACCTTATTACTGTTTAATGTATGAAAACAACGGTAACGTTGGGGATTTCATGTAGGAATACAACAGGAAATGCGCAAGAAAATAAAGGATAGGATGCTATTTCCTTCATAACTAGGAACATCAACACCAGGTATGCACAAATATATCGTTTTAGATTTTTTGTTTTGTTTTTCTCCATCGTTGCACTAAAGTGAAGGAGCTATTTCATTCCTGGTCACAAGTCGGTTCATTATCAGTTGGTCCAAAGCCTACTAGAATCAACAAGAATCTTTTATTTCACTCCAGTGGGCTTTAGACCAGCCTTAGGATGGGCATAAATTAACAAACAAAACTATCCATTGGTTTGAGCAGGAGTGTCAGGAGTTTTCGACCCTCTTCCAATTGCTTCACTTTCTTTTTGAGGGTCAAAACCTGCATCCTTTCCTCTTGAGCAATAGGACTAGTTGCACAGACCAGTCTTACAAAGAAGCCATGTGTTCACATAAATTGCTTTAAGATTCTCAAATAAAATCAGAGATATTAAGGTCAGAAGGGATCATTATAATAGTCTATTCTGATCGGCATAACATAGGGCAATATTCCACTCCATAATTCTTACAGGAATACAGGAGCTATACAGCACTAGCACATATTTTGGAAATACACCCATTTAAGTAGAGAATTTGCTATATCCTTTGCTAATTGGTTTCAAGAGCTAAATATCCCGACCCTAATTTGTTTTTTAAGTATAATTTCCAGTTTGGTAAGTCTTCCAGCTGGTAAATCTTGAAGGGGTTTGTCACGGTTATTAACATGAGTCACATGAACACATTCCCATCATATTAACTTACATATTTGGGGTGACCTGTTGTTTTTTTTCTTGTTTGCATCCTCATTCACAATTGCCAAGGTTGCATAAGCAAGTATGGTGATCATGCATGCAAATTGCTACTTAGTCCATATGTTCATACAGTGCCCCAATTGATGACTAAGCAATTAAAATCTACTATTCCCGGTTCTGTTCTGTACCAAGAGGCTACTAACCTTTATTTCTAATCCATTGGCTGAATGTGGCTGGTCTTAGCTTCCTCTAGTGGGTGAGCTTGGTGACTTTAAAAGCCTGCTACTCACCGCTAAATGGGTTATTTTTCTGATTAAGTATTAGAATTGTGCCTTTGGTACAGAAGATCGAGGATATGATGCCCACCAATGACCATATCATCTTTTTTGTTCATGTGCCCGTGATTCATTACGGAGTGAAAGATGAGAAGTGTGCAATTAAGTGTTCATTAGCATGTATCAAAAGATTTTTTGGCAAGATTTGCTCTTCCCCACTCTGTATCTAGGGGGGTATCAGGGCATAGTGTACGCAAGTGAATTCCTCTTGCATAGGAAATAGCATTTCAATTCCAATCTGCTAACTTTTACATAAGTATCACATTGTGCATAACAAATCTCTCCACTGCAGAAAAAACACAAACAAGAAGATCGGAAATGCAGAAATGTTCTTTGTTTCCCTTTCACCACAGTGCAGATAAAACAATAGATTAAAACGTGCTTTCTTTCCTAGTGGCATGGCTGTGGTTGGGGAAGTTTAATCTGGTGACCCAACATTCGGGATCAGAAGCCCATATGGTCCAATGTCCTGTTTCTGATTGTGGTCATCATAAGATAGCAAGCAGAAAAAACACCATACAGTAGACTATTATGGCAACAGTGCTCAAGAGAACACGTTATCCCTAAAGTGCATTAGGTCCAGGTCCCCTTATATGCTAAATTTTAGGGTATAGCTCCTAAAATAGCTCTTCCAAACGTCTTGGGATAATTCAACCTGTTCTGTTGTAAGTGGCAAGTCTTGTCCATGCAAAGGTGTAGTCCCTTTATTTTTTAATTTTTCTGAACTCAAAGAACCAAACTAAGAATGTTTTCTCCTCCCAGACTATTAACAATGACCATCCATCCCTGACTGCATATACCTGTACAAAGACTCAAGCTCTATAAGGTATGCATGTGCCCTTTGGAGACCAAAAGCAGGCATTCATACTGGCACTATGACAGGAAAGTGGCCATGAGCAAATTTAGACTGAATTACCAGTATACGCTGTTTAGGTGGGGTGTAGAGAACATGAATTTTTTGGCTTATGGGAATTTAGCATTAGGCAGAGCTGGACAGGATGTCTTCTGTCTCCCAAATGGCATTTCCAAAATAGCAATCTTGCCATTGTCATGAGGTATCTGAGGCTGCAGCTTCACTCCTGGAAGCGTCACCTGTAAAATTATCCCATATGACATTTACCTGTCTAACAGTATTTGTCTGGGATCTGATGCTTCATGCCTGCACTTGACTGAATTTCTGAGTTACCTACCCTCAGGGGGCAGCTGTAGATCAGCTGTTGTGCAGCAAGTTCCCATTTACTTCCTTTCTTTAACTCAGTACAATTGTTTCATTAGCCCATAACCTGAAAATACAGAGATTAATTCCTTATTCTTTAAAAAGTTGCAGTTACTGAAGCGCATGCCTAATTTTAAGCATTCGAATAGCCCAGTGAGGGGAACTGTAAAACCTCAATGCAAGCAGTAAAACCTTCAGTAGGAAAACAGTAAAACCTTACTTATCCAGACCCCTTAGGAAAGCACTCACTAAAACGCCATTCAAGTAGATGAATTTGCTCGGACAAATGGAAAAACTAATAAGGCCAAGGTCAGGGTTATGTCTCTCAGCAGAGCTCCGGATTGGTCGGTTCCTAGCAGTGTTGGCCTGGCTGTGTTTCTGTACGTACTGTATTTGTGTTGTTGTGGTAAATAGGAAGGTGGCGTGATCGGTTCGCCATTCAAATAAGCAAAGTTCAGATGATGAAGTATGGGTTGTACTCGTATGCTTCAGTTAGATAAATGCCTAAGTGCTTTCGTGAAAAAGAGAAAAGAAAACATAGGCATCAGCAGACAAAAAGTAATGTATTTGCCACACTATTTTGCTGGAACTAAAATACAGGAATTTCAGAAGTGTGTGGTATTGACCCAGTAGTTAGATCCGTGCTTTTGAAAATCTCATCTCTAAAAACAAAAACAGGTAGGTAATATCATAGCATTGAAGAGACATCTTCCCAAAGAATTGTTCATGACAGATTTTCCGGTATCTATATATTTGGGTTTCCAACTCCTCCTTTGTTTAACCCCATCCTTTCCCTGCCTGAATACAAAGTAGCTATTTCACTCATTCATTTCCCAGGCTACTTCCATCTAAGCCAAGCAGTGCTGTTTAAACTGAAACACCGATATGAGGGAGTCCATACTGGAATGAAACGTGTGACAAAAATGATCAAGGGCTGGGAAAGCAAGACATGCGAGGAGAGGCTGAAGGAGCAAGGCATGTTCCGCTTGTGGAAAAGGCACTGAAGAGGGGATATGATAGCAGTCTTCAACTATCTGAAGGGCTGCCATAAAGAAGTGGGAAACTCCTTTTCTCTCTTGCTACAGAGAAGGATGCAGACCAATGACTTGAAGTTGCAGCAAAGTAGGTTAGAACAACGAGGCAGCGGAACATATGCCGAGAAAAGCTGCGGACTCTCCATTGCTGGAGGTGTTCAAGAAGAGGTTGGACAGGGATGGTCTAGGATAGCTATGCCCATGCTCTATATAGGTCTTTCCTATGGCTGTGAGAAGCTTCGGTCCCTGATTCAATTCAGCGGAGATTTGGCCCAATTCAGTGGCCGAACCTCCGAATCCAAATTGAATCAGAGGACCCTTTAATCTCTCCAAATCGAATTGGAGCCCTCCGAATCGATTTGGAGAGATTTGGAAAGATTCAGAGATTTGGACATAGAGACAGCTTTAAATGTTTTTTCTACATACCGTTAGGTAGCAGGGGCTCGTGAATGCTGCGATGCTGGGGTGCATGGAGTGTGCCACAGAAGCTCGGAGGGCTCCCCAGTGTGCTCGGCAGCCGACCCACAAGTGGACTCGAAGCACTTCCTGTCCACTTCCAGGTCCTCCAGGGAGCGCAGTGGGGGGCCCCCCACATCCTGCCTCCTTCAGCGACTGTTGCCTCCTGGGTGTGGGGGGGCACCCGGGGTCCCCCCACAGCCAATTGCCAAGCTGGGGGGGAATGAGGGGCCCCCCTGGCAGGCTCTCTGGTGGACCCAAAAGTGGACCAGAATTACTTCCGGTCCACGTCCAGGATCACCGCCGAGCACATGGAGGGCCCCCCACCCCCCCCCACTCCTGTGGGACACTCTGTGCGCCCCAGCATGGCAGCAATCTTGAGCCACGCTGGTACCTCAAGGTATGTAGAAAAAGCATTTAAAGCCGTGTCTACCTCCGAATCACTGATTCTCTGAATTGGTATTGAATCTTCAGAATCGGATTCGGCCGAATCAAATCAGGGACAGTGATCCAAATCACTTAATCGAATCGCTGTCCCTGATTTGGACCAAATCTGAATTGGATAGGGCTCGCCTCACACAACCCTAGTATTTCCCTTGCTTCTAGGCTTTGTTGGTTGCAGCAAGGGTCTGGAAGGGAATCTCTCAGCCCTTGCCCCCAACCTACTGCTACATGTGTTAGGATCTTCTTAGGCCTTCCTCAGAGGCACTGGGTGTTGACTGCAGCTAAGGCTGGGGATTTTGACTCACATGTGCCAGTATCCTGACCCTATGGTCAGATTGGATGGACTGTGGTGGTTTTCACCTTCCTCGGTAGCAGGAGGTGTGTCCCTCTTCCCGGGATCTCTTGAGTATATATTACAAATCTTTACAGCAACAGGGCATTGGTCGTTGTGGTCCCCGTACTTTACCTGTGGCAGGTTCAGGCACTGTCTTTTGTGGCATCAGAGTTGACTTGTCATTTTGCTAAGCAGCTGGACAATGGATTTGTATGGGATGGTTTGGATAAGGATGCTCCTGCCTCAGGCAGAGGGTTGGAGTAGATGACCTTTGTTTAAGTCAGCAGGCCCCGATGAGCTTCATCCGAGGGTACTGAAGGAATTGGCTGGTGTCATAGCAGAACCACTGGCATGGCTGTTTGGCCCTTTTCCAGTCCTCAGGGACCACACTGACTGCTTGTGGTGCTCGGGTCAGGTCCCAATTTTCAAGAAGGGGAGGAAGGAGGAACCAAGTAAATATACACCAGCCAGTCTCACCTCCATCCTTGGAAAGGTCTTTGAAGATGAATATAAGTCGTCAGTGTGGCGAAATCGCCAGCAAAGCTAACTGCACATTATCGTGCATCAGCAGATGCATGATGAATAGATCCAAGGAGGCGATACTTCCCTCTATGCAGCATTGGTCAGACCACAGTAGGAGCACTGCATCCAGTTCTGGGCACAGCACTTCAAGAAGGATGTGGATAGACTTGAGAGGGTCCAGAGGAAGGCAACTCGTATGGTCAGGGGCTTACAGGACAAGCCCTATGAGGAGAGACTGGGGCACCTGGACCTCTTCAGCCTCCGCAAGAGAAGGTTGAGAGGTGATCTTGTGGTCCCCTACAAATTCATCAGGGGGATGCAGCAAGGGTTCAGAGATGCTCTGTTCACCAGGGCGTCTCTTGGGGTAACAAGGAGCAATGGTCACAAACTGACAGAGAGCAGATTTAGGCTATATATCAGGAAAAACTTCTTCATGGGGAGGGTGGCCAAAATCTGGAATGGGCTTCCAATGGAGGTGGTGCTGTCCTCTACCTTGGGGGTCTTCAAGAGAGGGCTGGATAGGCATCGTCTGACCCCAGCACCCTTTCCTGCCTAGGCAGGGGGTTGGACTTGATGACCTGTTTAGGTCCCTTCCGACCCTAGCAGCATCTATGAATCTATGTATCTATGACCTCTGGAGGCCCCTTCCAGCTCTCCTTTATGGTTCCATGGTTCAATGGCAGTGCATACTTCAGCTGTGCATCAGGCAATGCAGTGCTTATCCTCCCGAGTGCATGCACCCTAGCCCAGAGCACTTGGCCTGCTACACACAACGTGGTTCAGAGAACGTGCAAGTGAAAAAAGTTGTGGGGAGGTGACTGGCGACCGACATGGCACAATCAATTTTGGAGAAGCAGACATGTCAAAGCACACCTTGTTTGAGCTGTTGGGGCTGGCACTACTTTGTCAGAAAGCCAATGCATAAAAGAAGCAAAGAAACCAAGCATGCTGTTCCACTTCAAAGAGCAGGCATAGCTGGAAACTGGATTATACCCAATAGATATCCAGGTGCTTGGTGAGCTCCCGTAGTATTAACAAACATCAGCTTTTTTTCTTCTTCTTGCTTGGTGCATTGCGACTTAACAGCAAAAATATCCCTCCAAGCTATCCTTTTATCATTCAGACACAATTAAAAAAGTGTCCTTATCTAACCTGCAACACACCCTGGTTTTCTGGTTTCTTTATACATCCAAGGCATACTGTACATGCTGGATCAGCCATGCGTGATGTACTTCCCTAATCATCTGCCCAGACCCCCTGTTCTCTCTCCAAAACAATGCTCAGTGTTGTCAGACCACTCACTCCCTGCCCAGTGCATTCAGGCTCTCATTAATGTGAAAAGCAATGCTACCCTGACAGAGGGGTTCAAATGTGCAGTGAGCCATCCACCCCAGATGTTGGCTTCTTTTCTATGCAAATGCACCTCCAATGGGGAAAAGGAGATAACAGTGTAAATCTTTCCTCCTCCTCCTTGTGGACCCTTTGCTATGCATTTCCAAACCTGTCTAGGTCTGAATTTCCTTTTTTCCTTCCATTAAGGTCCCTTTTTAAATATATATTTGTACCAGTTCCTTTTTTGGTCTTAAATTACTAATGCATGTTCTCAGCTCAACAATATTTCTTGTCTGGAATATCCATAGTTTTATTTAGCTATTTGTGAAAGTTTTATGATCTCAGGGTGGAGCAGAGCAGAGGTTTTCTGCTGTCTTGTGACTGCCTGTGTGGATTAAGGGGTCCCAGCCTGGGGCAGGGAGAGGACATCTAAAGGGTGCTTGGTCTTTAGGACAGTGGTTCTCAGCCTTTTTGGATTCAAGGTACCTCTGGATAGACTCGAGGGACGTCTCCTCCTCCAATATCCCATGCACCATAGGGCAGTTCTGCTCCCCAATAAGCCAAACTAGGTTTGTCAACCATCTATGCTTATCTGCCAACCAAAGAGTCTGTTCAACCTGGGGTGAGGGATCAGGGAGACAGCCTTCACTTGGGACTTTTCACACAGGGTCCTGGGAACCTGAGAGTAGATGAGTGCAGAAGTTGTGGGAGAGGATCTTCTTTCCCCACGGCTACAGGATGGGGAATAGTACGAGGAGAACAGGGTGACCAGAGGTCCCACCTTCCTGCTACCCTCCTACCCTCAGATTCTTTCAGTCCTATAGTCTATTCCAACTTTCCCCCACATGCCCTCTTATTTCCCTCTTCTCATACTTTCCTGCTCCACTATAGCCCACGTTCCAGTATCCATCTATCCTTGCTTCAGGCTTTCCCTTCTCATTGCACTTATAATCCTTACCTTCCCATCCCTCCCTTTCTGGATGCTCTTCTCCATCCCCCCACTCCTCCCAACTGCACAGTGCATCAGTCTGAACATATCCAAAAGTGACATCCAGCCTCATTTAGCCATTTTTCAGATTCATACGGCTTCCATTAAGGAGAAAGGAGAAAAGGAGCTCAGATCTCCTGGAAATAATAGCAGAGAAGAACCTAGATCATAGCAAGAGATGTTGACCCTTTCTTCACCATGGAGAGAAAACCTGACACGCGTGAGGCTTCTGTTGGGGATGATGGATGCATTATTTGTGACTGAAAGAGAGGGGAACTTGGGGGGAGGGTGATTGAGATCATTTCTAAGATGTGCATTTAATAGGCTGCCCAATCTTCATAGGAATGGTGTTGAGATATTTTCAACTAAACAGTGCAATAAGAGTACAGTTGCTTTATTCTTTTCTGTGGCTTAAAAAACCCAACCCCAGACAGGATTCCTACCGTGACACAGACATGACGGTGCTCAATTTTGGGAGCAAAGGCTTTTGCTTGCCCCTGCTGAGTGAAGAAGCCACAGGGACAAATACTCACCCAAGCAAGTGAGAGTCACATGATTTGTTTTATTGCCAGCTGAAATGTCTGACGGACTTTTTGAATCGGTTTGGTGTGGTCACGCTTTCTACATTGATTTCTAAATCATCTCTAAGGAGGTAGCAAATCTTTAATAGACTTTCTAATAAGTGGTTAATCAATTGCTATAGAGTCTAATGGGCTGCTTGCTGCCATCTATCACTCTTTCCGCTGATGTGCTTATAACCACCCAGAACTCATAACCAGGGATTTAAAAAAAAAACAACCCATTTTTGGGGTGTAAAAAAGTAACCCAAAATCCACATTTTTCCATGATCAAAATGAAACACCACTAGATAGATAGATAGATAGATAGATAGATAGATAGATAGATAGATAGATAGTAGGGCTGCGCGAAGCTTCGGTCCCTGATTCAATTCGGCGGAGATATGGCCCAATTTGGTGGCTGAATCTCCAAATCTGAATTGAATCAGAGGACCCTTTAATCTCTCCAAATCAATTCAGAGAGATTCGGACAGATTCAGACATAGATACAGCTTTAAATGTTTTTTTCTACATGCCTCTAGGTAGCAGGGGCTCTGAATGTTGCGATGCTGGGGCAGATGCAATGTCCCACAGAAGTGTGGGGGGTTCCCCAGCACGCTCGGCAGCAGACCTGGAAGTGGGCTAGAAGTACTCGGCTCAGCAACTGGTGCCTTTTGGGTCTTGGGGGGACACCCAGGGTCCCCCTGAGGCCAATCACTGAGCCCTGGAGGACATGGGGGGGCCCCCCAGCATGCTCCCTGGCAGACCCAGAAGTGGACTGGAAGTACTTCTGGTCCACTTCCAGGTTCACTGCCGAGCACACTGGAGAGCCCCTCCGTGCTCCTGTGGGACGCTCCATTGCGCCCCGGCACCGCAGCGATCATGAGCCGCACTGCTACTTCAAGGTATGTAGAAAAAACTTTTTAAAGTCGTGCCTGTGTCTGAATCACTGAATCACTGAATCAGTATCGAATCTTCAGATTCAGCCAAATCAAATCAGGGACAGTGATCCGAATCAACGGATCGAATCCCTGTCCCCAGTTCGGGCTGAATCCGAATCCAAATCAAATAGGGCCTGCTTCACACAGCCCTGATAGATAGATAGATAGATAGATAGATAGATAGATAGATAGATAGATAGATAGATAGATTTACCCATTTTGAATTTAAACCATAAAAACACGTGGCTCTGAGAATAATGGGCACCCACAGCTTACAAGTTTTGTCGAGGGAGGAATGGACTTGAGCACATTTTAAGATGCCTTGTGCTCCATCGGGGTCTAAAAGGTAAGATGCAACAGGTGAGTGAAGCAAATAGACAGGTTGACAATGTGGCCAGTGGGATGCTTCAGCAGAGACCAGCTGTGTGCACATTTTGCAGCCACTCAAAAGCAGTAATCACATAAGTACTGCTTCTGGACAACAAAGGAGCAGGGCTTTTTGTGCTACATGTATGCATTTGATCTTTGGTTCCCCACTGTGCTCTAACTCAATATCCTCTCACAGGTGAAGTCTTTTTTGCAGCTGCGGTTGGAGAAAAAGTGTGTTTCGGGAACAGAGAAAAATAAAGTTCATTTTCTCCAGTGGTTTGGCTGCTATGAATTTTGCATAGGAGCTAAAAAGGGCGATCTTTCAACAGCAAAAAAACCCCACATAGGGGAGAAGCTAAAGTTTCGATTATTTCCATAAACTATTTCTTTCTGCTTGTTCAAGTAGTAGGAGCAATACAGCATGCAGGGTATCAGTAGGAGATTTCAAGCCTGGGTTCCCTCTGGATATTTCTCAAATACACTCTCTCCTACCCACGCTGACAACAGGCTCTGGTAGGATCACTGAACCTTCAGTCAACTCCCTTGATGGCTCCAAAGCGTCTGACGCCCTCATTGTATTGCTTTCCGTTGTAATGTTATTCCATGCAAGACGTTCCCCCTTCCCCTAAGCATCTGGTAGTGCTTGGTGCGGATACATTGCATTCAGCTACACAATACTGATATGGGGTTGTATGGATTTTTATACCCATTTTATAGACAGGGAAACCAGGCACATAGGTGAAGTGATTTTACTTGTGGGTCTTACTTGTGGCTGCAAAACAGATCAGTGGTAGCACTGAGGACAGAATATAAACATCCTAACTTCACTCTTTATTCATGGACTGTAACTGGTAGATTCAGCATATACTATTGTTCCTTCTTCCTGACTGCCTGTTTGTTTGAACGGATACATTAACATAACAATTCACCAGGCTTTTTCTTTCTGTGAGCAGTATTGCAGGCAAAAGATATAGAGATGTAAGTTTGAGGGGAAGGGAACATGGTGGGTTTGAACTGCATGCGGATCTTTCTGCTTTGCAAAACGGGTTTTCCCGCTAGGATTTCCGGTTTAGGACATAGTGGGTGCATCTACACATGATATCAATGTGATGCAATAAACTCCAGGACACTTTGCACTGGAGTTTATTGCCCCCGGGCTCAGCATTTACACATGCTCCCTGGACCGCAGTATGTTGAGCTAGGGTGCACCAGTGCATGGGTGACTGGTGCCTCCTGAGTCAGGGGTCAGCGTCAGTATTGACAGTGGGGGGGACCTAGCAAGCATCCAGAAACACCACCGACGGCAATGGGGATGGTCCTGTCAGGGGGGGCATGTGCCCCCCCATCCCGTGCCCCACCTACACATCACCTCTGCTACAGTGTGGGACTAGCCAGCAGGCAGCCCCTGCACTGGAGCATCCCCATGTCCCAGCCAGCTCCAGTCACTGTCTACACATGCATAGCGACAGAGTCAATTTTCCATAGGATGGTACTTGTGTCCGGCAGTGCTATCCTACAGAGGAGTTAATAGTTCATTTACTCCGCTCTAATAGGTGCGCACATGTAGACAGTGACGCTTGACTGCAGAGCTAATTAGTCAACCCCGCAGCAAACGGCTTCGTGTAGATGCCCCCAGTGTGATGCTTTCCCGCAGTGTCTTATCTCAGAGCAAGTTGGCACTAAATCCTGAGGCGAGCTCTCTGGTCTTTGCTGAAAACAGGAAAACCTGAAAGCGTGAAAATTAAAGTAAAAAATAACCAAACATTCTCACATCTCGAAAATGTTGGCTTCAGTTTCAGCGAATACATTTCCCAGAGATCTTTATCGAAATGCCGTTGGGAGCTTCATCCTGTCCTAACACACGTACCTACATGAAATCAGGAAATAGACTTATGACGCAGTTGTTATTCATTGCCATCGGTAGAGAGATCAAAGGCAGAATTGGAGATAAAGAACGAGGTGACTTGTCATGCTTGATTATGACTTCGGTGATGAAACAGGTGTGATTTGACATGAGGAGGTGACTTGGGTGATACTTCTGGATGGAAAATCCCAGTGAGGAACCTGGATGTAGCTAGGTCGGGTCCACACCAAGCCCCTCATCTGGTGCGCACCTCAACTGTTTATCGTGATATAAAAACTGCAGCACCAGTTATTAGGGCTGTGCAAAGCTTCGGTCCCTGATTCTAGAAGTGACCTCCGGAGGTCCCTTCCAGCCCTAATTCTCTATGATTCTGTGATAGCTACTACCCCCTTTTTGGAGCCACGCACATTGTCTGGGATCCTGTGTTCAGGATCCTATAATGAATTAAGTGCCTCTGAATGTTTGAGCTGCTTTTCCATTGCTGTTTGTCCAAGAAATGTGTTTCCTGGTTTCCTTGGTCTCTTCCTTAAAGAAGGGAATGGGCCTCTTCTCCTGGATAGGGCTGTCCCATCTTCCTGGAACGTACATGCAATATGTGGAGTTAGAGGAGAAGCAGCCATTATCTCCGAGTTTCTTCTTTCTGGTTCCCTTGTTTTAAACCTGGTGGTGAAATGGTTGCAAAGCAGGGAAAATACCATTTTGGGGGGTAAGTCAGATAAACGTTGAAAAATTAATACAATTTTAAAAAACTCTCGTGGAAGAAATTCAGGAGCTAAAAATAAAACGTATCAGAGGTGTTTTAAATGACCATGGTAAAAATAAACTACAATGATAAAATGAGTTGACAAAGTGGATCTGTGAATGTGATTTAGCTAGCTTAATGGCGATTTTCATCACGTGGACACAGGAAAAGTGCAACGTGCACAAGCGCCCTTAGATGCTACTCTCATCTCTGCCATTCCTGGGGAAGGCTTTTGTTCCTGCTTCCTCTCCAGAGGTCAAATTGCTTCACTCAGACAAACTATGGGTTTTGAGTACTTGAAAATTCATCCATATATAAACCATTTTTTTTTTCCATTGGAAAAATAATTCTTCTGGAGAATCCTGAAGTTTCCTGCCCCAGGCTCCCTCCACAGCTTACTATTTATTCTCTCCTGCCTTCAGTGCCCAGCATTGAGCATAACATTAAAGAGTAGGAAAGCAAGGCTTAGGGCAAACATAAAATAAAATAAAATAAAAGACTAATGGTGGTTCTCACCAAAGAAAGCAGCTTGTGGAACAGCTTGCAGGGGGATCACTGACTCCCCATCAGTGTCAGACATATTTCAAATGCATCAATATTTTCCTTTACAGAGACACAGTATTAGAAAAGAAGGTGAAAAGGCTATGAAGGTTTGTGTGGCTGCAGATAAAGCACTGAATTGCTCAAATGCTGTTACTCAGTCCTCTTCCTAACACGCACCCTTAGGCTGCCAGCTCAGTCCGTCTGCCCAGATGGTCTGAAACACTAGAATTCAGCTCTAGTCTCTTCGGGGACAGGGGATTACATCTGACCACTGGCAGCTCACTCTGCGTATGCATTTAGAAACTGTTTTAATAAAGGCAGTTCAGCCAATCTTAAACACTCAGACCTCAAGAGTCAGCCTCAGATATTATGAGATTGGCTTAAAATCATGACTTTTCCCTTTTAAAAAATAGAATTTTGGCATTTTTTTTTTACATCGAATATTTGGTTTTTAAATCTCAACTCCACTTGATCCACACGTCCCAACTTTCTCAAGAACCACAAGGACTAGAAACATAAGATGTAAAAATGAAAGATGAGATTCTCATGTATCCACCTGCCTCCAGGAGGCAAGGCTTTTAAGAAAAACAATGATTAACAGACGGCATTTAAAACAATCATGAGACTAGGCAGCACTAGAAATTCATTTCATTGTTCCACGTCGTTGACAGTGATTTTGTAGACAATCTGCCTTACAGTTCTATTAACAGTAATGACAACAGCAGTAATTTGTGACAGCATCTGAAGGCCACAGAGATCAGGATCCAGTTAATAGATTTTAAAGCCAAAGGGAACCGCTATGATGATCTAGCCTGATCTCTGGCATAAAACAGGACATATAACACCGTTCCATAATTCTTACTTGAACCCAAAGACTTGTAGTTGAATTAATAAAATCATAAAAAATGACGGTTGGAAGAGAGACCACTGGAGATCACATCTAATCCAACCCCCTGCTCACAGCGGGACCACCCCAACTACATCACCCCAGCCAAAGCTTTGTCTAGCCAGGTCTTAAAAGCCTCCAAAGATGGAGAGTCCACCACCTCTCTGGGTGACCTGCTCCAGTATTTTACTACCCTCCTAGTGAGAAAATTCTTCCTAATCTCTAACCTCAATTTCCCTTGCTGCAACTGGAGCCCATTGCTCCTTGTCCTGTTGTCTGCCCCCACCGAGAACAGCCCAGTTCCATCCTCTTTACAGCCCCCCTGCACAGAGGGGGGCTATCACATCCGCCTCAGTCTTCTCTTCTCCACATTTAATAAGCCCAGTTCCCTCAACCTCTCCTTAGAAGTCATTTCCCCAGCCCCCAAACATTTTCATTGCTCTCTGCTGGATTCTCTCCAACTGTCCCAACTCCTTTCTGTTGTGGGGGCCCAAACCTGGACACAGGACTCCAGATGTGGCCTCACCAGTGCTGAATAGAGGGGAAGAATTACTTCCCTTGGTCCACTGGCAATACTCTTACCAATGCAGCCCACTATGCCATTAGTCTAACACTGTTGTTTCATATTTAGCTTATTGTCCACGGTCACCCCAGGTCCTTTTTCTGCAGAGCTGCTGCCCAGCCCGTCACCACCCCCCTCCCGCCCCCCAAGCCTGCACGGTACATGGGATTGTTTCATCCTTTGCAACCTAGGATTCATAGTGACCTAGACCAATTGGAGGATTGGACCAAAAGAAATCTCATAAGGTTCAACAAGGACAAGTGCACTCAATGCCGTCTTCCATGTTGTTGATGAAAATACTGAACAAAACCAAGGGGTTGGTCCTGGGACAAAACTGGTGCCATGACCAACTCCTTGGGCACTCCACTTGACAGTGGCTGCCAACTACACATCAAGCCATTACTATTACTACCCCCCGAGCCCAACCATCCAGCCAGCTTTCTATCCACCTTGCTGACTGTTACTAATCACCTTCTTCTCTTCCAAGTGCTTAGAAATGGATTCCTTAAAGACCTGTTCCATGATTTTTCCAGGGACTGAGGTGAGGCTGACCAGTCTGTAGTTCCCCAACTCCTCCTCCTTCCCTTTCTTAAAGGTGAGCACTATCTTTGCGCTTTTCTAGTCATCCAGGACCTCTCCCAATCACCATGAGTTTTCAAAGATAATGGCCAGCAGCTCCGCAGTCACATCAGCTAATTCCCTCAGCATCCTTGGCTACATCATGTCTGGCCTCATCACCTTGTATACATCCAACCTTTCAAAATAGTCCCTAACCTGTTCTTTTGCCCCTGTTGGCTGCTCACTTCCTCCCCAAACTGTGCCGCCCAGTGCAGTAGCCTGGGAGCTGTCTTTGGCTGTGAATATTGAGGCAAAAACGGCATTGAGCTCTTCAGTCTTTTCTGCATCCTGTCACTAGGTTGCCTCCCCATTGGGCAAGCGACCCACACCTGCCCTTCCTCTTGTTGCTGACATACTTGCAGAAACCCTTCTTGTTCCCCTTCACATCCCTTGCTAGCTGCAACTCCAACTGTGCTTCAACCTTCCTGATTTCATCCCTGCATGCCTGAGCAATACTCTTTTCTTGGCATTTTCTTGCCATTTTCTAGTTGGTCTAATGAAAGGTATCATCTGAGAACAAAGAGTTCTAGTTTTTGTATGTCTTTTTGTCTCAGACCAACACGGCTACCAAGTACACCCTTGAGCAATACTCTTATACTCATCCCTAGTTATTTGTCCAAGTTTGTTCCTGCACACTTAGTAAAGTTTCTTTAAAATGCAATCAGCTCTCCCAGACTCCTTTCCCCCTAGGACTGGCCTTCCAGGAGATCCTGCCCATGAGTTCCTTGAGTGAGTCAAAGTCTGCTTTTCTGAAGTCCAGGGTCCTTCCTCCACTGCTCTCCATCCTTCCTTTCCTCAGGATCCTGAACGCAATCATCTTGTGGTCACTGCTGCCCAAATTGCCATCTACAAATACATTCCCCACCAATTCATCTCTATTTGTGAGTAGTGGGTCAAGAAGAGCATGGCCCCTACTTGTCTTCTCCAATACTTGTACCCAAAAGTTGTCCCCACCACTCTCCAGAAACTTCCTGGATTGACTGTGCCCTCCTAGCAGATGTCAAGGAGATTGAAGCGCCCCATGAGAACCGGGGCCTGTGATTGGGGAAATTTCCACTAGCTGGTTGAAGAAAGCCTCATCCACCACTTCCTCATGGTCTGGTGGTCTATAGCTGACCCTCACCACCACATCACCCTTGTTGCTCTCCCCTCTGACCCTAACCCAGAGGCTCTCAACAGGCCTCTCTCCAGCTTCACACTGAAGCTCTGAGCAATCATACAGATATTTTACATAAATGACAACTCCTTCTCCTCTTCTCCCCGGCCTGCCCTTTCTAAACAGTTCGATCATCTCTCTCTAATATTATTCATGTTAATACCTTAAATCAAACCTTTAAAACTTCAATTTCCTTTTGGTATTTTTAGAAGAAAAGCACATGGCACACAAGGATGGATGGATGGATGGATGGATGGATGGATGGGGATGGATGGATGGATGGGTAGGTGGGTAGATGACCGTGCTCTTCTTCTTCAAGGAGGGCAAGAAAATAAAATGGTACTTTTGATAAGAAAAGCAAGCACTAAGTATTTGTGTCAATACCCTATTGCACATATTGTGTGAGATAGGGTATTCCTAAAATTGTACCTGTGAAAAATCTCTCGACGCCTTCCTCACAGGAAGAGTATGGGATGTATGACAAGCTGTGAAACTGAAGGTAATGTTTGCTTTCATTAGTGTTTATTTCACATTACTCTTTGTTTCACATTATGTTTTATTTGCTGCACAACGTGTTAACATAAAATGACATGGACAATGTTGCTGGGTTTGTTTTCCCCTTATAATTTTTTTTTTTTTTTCAGCACGGGTTTCATAGTAAATTTTAAAAGCAATCAAAAGAAATGCAAGATGCTGTTTTGGCATTAGTCAGAGTGTCCCTCCGAATCTTAAGGTAACTCCATCAATGATGTGTATTTTACTTGATTTTAACCTATTAATCTAACATGCATAAAGAAGCCACGCCAATAAAATCTGATTTTTAAGCTGAATTCCCCGCTATCTTGCAGCAATGATAAATAACCAATTTCTTCCCACACTGGATAAAGGTCTTGTTTCCTTACTCCTCTTACCGTAACGAAAAAAGACTATTACACCTACAATAACATTTTTACGTGCATCAACTTTCCAGCTTTACTTCTGCAGAATTCTGCAACGTATTTAAAGAAACAGGATATATGTCCTCAGATTCCTTTTCTAGGCAAGGTCTCTCAAATATCTATCCATGGATTCTGGAGAATTTTTTGCCCCAAGACAAGTCTAAGGAAAAGCCTAACAAGTGGGCTTTAGTGCAGTTGTTAAAATGGAGTCTATATGTTGCAGTGGACATGGGTGTATTCTTAGCGGCTGATGCTTCAATAAACAGCAGCAATTCTGCATAATGTGAAAACCTGTGAACAGAGCAAGTAGAGGAATTATTATTTCTCTTTTGCTGTGAGGGAAAAAAAAAATCGGTGAAACAAAAATATTTTTATAAAAAGAAATTGAGTTATTCTGCTGAAAAAAACCCCACAAGTTTTTGGTTTTCATTTAAAACCCAAACAATTTCAACAACATTTTCTGTGGAAATTTCCATTTAAGAAAAATTGCACAGAAACATACTCTGGCATCAACGAAATATCAATACAAATGGCAGACTTTTCGTTCTATAAGGTCCCATAATACGTTAATTATTGTAGAATAACTGTTGACTACAAATTGTGGTATGGTGACAGGACACTTTCATTTGTCACTACAGATTCAGAAGCAGGAGTTTGAGCTCACCTCCAAATCTGTTTCAGAGGCTGCCTCCATCAATACAGCAGTAAATGGATACCTGGTTATTTGGGCTGGATGGATCTTTTCCCCTTTGACCAACCATACTGGGGCTATTCCTATAATATTATGTGTGGACATTCGCGTTCCAGGATAAGAGTATCTATGCAGGAGGTATTTGGGAATAGCTGTTCTGCTTTACATTCACACCCTCCATTATTATGAGTGACAAAGTGTGCTCTCTCTTAAGCCTGCATGTTGGTGTTGGCTCTCTTTTTTTCCATCAGCATCTGTTGATATGCCATTTTCAAAGCCTTCAAAAGGGGAAATATACTTTTCATCATGAAAAAAGGGAACAAGGAGGATCAGATACTTAAAGATGAGCAGTCTAACCTTGATGCCTGGAAAGGTCCTGGAGCATATCATTAAACAATCCATTTGTAAATGCCTGTGGGACAGCTAGGTGATAAGTAACAGCCAAAATAAATTTGTCAAAAGCCAGTCATGCCTAATGAGCCTGAATTCCTTCTAGGACAAGCTGATGGGCGTTGTGTAGGGGGAGGGAGAGGTGAATGTGACATACCTTGGTTTTAATAAGACTTTAGATACCGTCTCCCATGACATTCTCATAAATAAGCCACAGAAGTATGGTCTTGATCAAATTAAATCAGATGGATGCAGAACTGATTGGATAGGCACGCTTAAAAAAATAGACATCAAAGACTTAGGACCAAACTCTGGGGAACCCAATTTGATATCTCCTCTCAATTAGACCTTATGTCCAGTTCTGTCCAATACCTGCAGTAATGACTCTAAGCTGGGTGGGGTGGCAGATACCTTAGAGGACAAACCTAGGATTCAACATAGCCTCGATGCATTTTAAAAAAAATTATCTTATGTACACTGGATGAAATTTAATAATACATGCAAATTATTGCACTTAGAAAGCAGCAGTCACGTACACAAATAGAAACTAGGGAATACCTCCGTAGGCTGCAGTACTGCAGAAAGGATTATAATGGACTGCCAGCTGAAAGTGAGCAAACAATGTAATACTGTTGAAAAAAGAAGAAGCTAATAACATCATGAGATGTATTACCAGGAGTGACATCTGCAGTTCATAGGAAGTGGTTCTTCCACATTTCTGAGCACTGGCGAGGCCTCACCTGGAGCACGGTGTTTGGTTTTAGACGCTGTGCTTCGCAGACAAATTGGAAAGAGTCAAAAGAAGAGCCAAAAAAAGGAACCTACTTCATATGAGGAAAGGCTGGGAGGATTTAAATTAGAGAAGAAAAGACTGAGGAGGTCTTTAATACCAGTCTTCAAATAGAAAAAGGACTATTACAAAGAGGATTGTGCTCTGTGTCCATAGGGTACGGACAAGAAGTAATGGGTTAAAATTGCAACGAGGGAGACTTAGGTTAGATATTAAGAAGACTGTGGAACTCTGACGATGGCTAAGCAATGGAAAAGATGACTTAAAGAGGCTGTGGAGACTCCATCATTGCAAAATTTTAAGTATAAGCTAGACAAGCGTGTCTGTGATGGTTCAGACAGCAATGATTCTGCCTTGAGCAGGGGCGTTGGCTTAAATGACTTACTCAGGGACCTTCTAGCCATATTTCCTTTAATTCTATGATGAAATAAAAATAGGACTTTTAGGAGTCCAAAAAAAAAAAAGGTTCAGAGAACGACATCTTAAAAACTGCCTGTTGGTCAGAACAGGCTGCACGGTCACTTCATAGATGGTAGCTATTGTAATGCTCTAATATTCCGAAATTCTTGGATACACAAACAGAGGCTGCTTGTATCTCCTGGACTGGGATTACTTACAGAGCTGCTGCCTACAGCTCATCCCAAGTGCTGTGTTATGTTCTTCCATGCACAAAAAGATAACCAGCAGCTATCACCATTTTTAATTAAGGGAAACCACAAAGCAGGCAAGAAGAAAACTGTGAGAGAGCATGGCCTATTTCTCTCTTCTGTAACATGCCCTGCCATACAAAATATCAGCTGCACCTATGGA
This sequence comes from Alligator mississippiensis, assembly GCF_030867095.1. Classification (NCBI taxonomy): domain Eukaryota; kingdom Metazoa; phylum Chordata; order Crocodylia; family Alligatoridae; genus Alligator; species Alligator mississippiensis. Next base: position 97,004,611 of record NC_081829.1, read on the forward strand.
CAAGGAGACACCTGAAAACCGTTAAGGTGCAGTAGGTAGGAAATGACGCATGAATAGTTAGAGAGAGACATACATAGGTGGCAGAAGGGGGGCACGAACAGAGCTTATCCCCCTTCTCCCACCCCAAATGCGGGGCAGTGGTAGGACCACAAGGCAGCCCAGCCAAGGGCTTCTGGTACTGGCACCCTAGGAAGCAAGGGGGGCATGTGCAGGGGCAGGGGTGGGGCAGGGCAGGCTGCCACTGCGGGCTGGGGCCAGGGCTGTGCTGGGCTCTTCCCAGAGGTGGGTCCGGGCTGGGAAGAGGCCAGTGCAGCTTCCACCCCAGCCCGCAGTGGCACCCTGCCCTGCCCCACGCAGATCTGGGGGCACGTGCCCCCCACGCACTGCCAGGATGCATGCAGTGGTGGTAGTCGCCAACCCCTCCCTTCCGATCCCCACCCAGTCCCAGGCCCACTCCCATGCCTCTTTCCCATCCCCCTGCCCCTTCCCATGCGCATGTGTGCTCAACCCCACCCCAAAAAATGTTCTCCCCCCACCTATGGAGACATTAAATACATTGTGTTGGTATGAAAATACTGGACACACCTAGGGAAAAGTGGGAGGGACAAGATTATGGCTTTTCTTGGCAGCAGTGGTGGCCTTAGGGTTGTTGGGGCCCTGGGTAAGCGAGTCATATGGAGCCACTTAAAAGCTTAATTTTGAAGACCTATAAGCAAATTGGACATTTTTCAGTTGGAATTAGATAAATAGTCAAGTGTTACAATGCAAATAAAGCCACTTCCTTGTAAAAACTTCACCCCCCAAAGTATATTGTTGCAAAATTTTGGGGCCCTCTAAAGTGTGGGGCCCTGGGCAGTTGCCCTGTTTGCCCTCCCCTAAGGTTGCTACTGTTGGCAGGTTGTGGCAGGAATCACTGCCAGAGAACTGGACCATTTATGTGCTCCACTACAGAAGTCTCAATGAGAACACAAAAAGTGAGCATGAAGACCAGTTACACGGCTGTTCTTTTGAACAACCAGGGGTTAACCTAAGGAGGAACAGGAAAGACAGCACCCCTCAAAACGATGGCGTGCCTCATCCTGGCAAAATAGCAGTACCCCACAGGTCTCTGCACCTGTGCTACTGAGGGCCCCTTCTACTTTTTAATCTAACTAGCATTAATATATATAGTTTCTGCCCTCAGATAAGATGCCTGAACAAGGGTACTTGTGCCCAAAAGCTTGCAAAGAACTTTGTTCCAAATAATCAGTTGGTCTAATAAAAGATATCACCTCTACCCAAAGACCCTTGCCTGCCTATGTCCTTAGACCAACACAGCTACAACCAAAAACCCCTCAGGTAAGATGAGCAGCCACCTAAAAAATACAAATGACACTAGTCGTTGGCTCAGTACCATCTACTGCACTATTAAAGGCACTACTTAAGCTAATGACAGCTCACCTGCTACCCCCAGTGTGGGAACAGCCCAATTCCATGACATTACTAGGAGATGGTGCTCAGCTATCCACACCTCATTAAAGCTCATTACACACCTACTCAGTTTCAGGATGGCTAATGGCATTGCACTAACATCAGCTGAGATGAGTTAGAAGGATTACCTCCTTCCCCCCTGCATGCCGGGCTATTTTCAGATTGCCAGATGAGCCTTTTACAGGTGGTTTGGGATGTATATGTGAAAACCTAGTGTTATCTTAGGGTTAGTTTCTCCTTGCCCCCACGCCTTCCTGTGCCCTAAATAAGATTCAGGCCCCAGGAATCGAATCTCTCATGGATTGTAGCATCCTCCACAGCCAGCATCTCAACCAGAATATCTGGCTGTGGCCATCCTATTCATTTGTTAACATAGTCTAAGTGTATCATTCAGGTTTTACATTATTTACTTTGATTTCATTAGGACCATGGCCAAGTCTTCCCTTTGCTTCCAGAAAAAGAAGCTTCACCTAAGAGGTGCCCTAGGGTCACCCAAAAATATTTCATTTCCCCTACTGAATACCCCATTAATTGTGATAACTGATCCTGAGAGTTAGTGAATATATACATAGCAACACATTTGTTTGCTTAATTTTAATAACATTTTCCGCTATAATTTTATTTTGTTAATCTCTTTTTACATTTAATTTGGCTTCTGACCAATTGAAATGATGCCCTATTTACGCTTTTCAGCAAATGGCTTTGGCTTTGAATTCTTAACATTTCATTCATGGTTATTTGTTCTTGCATTTAGTACACATCCAGCCTGTCTGCTGTGTAATTTCCTAATGAGAGTATTATACATGCCTGGAGGCTCATTAAATGTTGAGCTCTCTTTTTTTTTTTTAAATCCAAATACGAGACACTCTTTTAATATTTAATTTTTCATGCATCTGAATCAACGAGTTACCCAAGCACATTATGGCTGATGTATTGAGGAGAATATTTCCTCTGCATTACAGTCTAAAGGAGCCTGTAAGTGCGTGTGTGCGTGCATGCATGCATGCGTGTGTATTAGGCCTGTGCAAAGCCGCTAGAATTCACTTTGGATTCAGATTCGTCCAATTCGGGGGACAGTGATTCAATTCGGTGATTCGAATTGCTGTCCCGAATCGCTTCGGACGAATCTCTGAATCAGCCAGGCCCATCCCCTGCCCGCTCTCTGAGCCCTGGCAATGGCTGCCCTGCCTGCCTCAGCTCCCAGCACTTGGAGAAAAAAAGCCCTGACTTAGCGGCTGCTGCTGGGCGGGGGGCGATCCCCACTACCCTGCACTCCCCCGTGCTGTGTGGGGGGCTCTGCCACAAGCCACCCTCCCCCCATGGCTGCCCTGCCCAACCCAGCTCCGGCCCTTTAAGGAAAAAAAACCCCTGAACTCACTGGTTGCCACCAGACAGGGGGGATATCCACGCTGCCCTCCACTGCCCTGTGCTGTGGGGGGGGCACTCTTCCATGCACCCCCCCCCAAAGCCCCGAGGCTGCTGGAGGAACCGGTAAGTTCAGGGTTTTTTTCAGTATGTTTTTTCTTAAAGGGCTGGAGCTGGGGTGGGCAGGGCAGCCACAGGGGAGTGGGGGGTGGGGAACATGGCATGGGGTAGTGGGGGGCAGTGGGGATCACCCCCTCCCCCACCAACAGTACCTGGTGAGTCAGGGCTTTTTTTTAAAGCACTGGAGCTGGGGCAGTGTGGCACCCATGGAGGGGCTGGGGGAGCGGGAAGGAGTTGGGGGGCTGGGGGAGCAGGCAGGGGATGGGGCCTGGCAGGGTTCCCCCATGGTCCCCTCCCCCGCTCCCTACTTACCAGCTCCAAGTCTGGCTCCAGGTCCCTGCTGCAGCAGGCGGAGACCGCCCAAATCGACAAAGCTCTCCGAATCTTTTCCGAATTGATTTGGAGAGCTTTTTATTGGTCCCCTGGTTCAATTTGGATTTGGAGACTCGGCCTCTGAATTAGGCCGAATCTCCTCTGAATCAAATCAGCACCCGAAGCTTCGCACAGCCCTAGTGCTTGTGTGTGTGTATACAGAGGTACTCTCCGCTGTCAATAACTTTAAAACCAGGAACGGCATTGGCATGGATATACCTTTCCCCACACCCTCTCCCAGCAGCATCCTCCCAATGCAATGGTGTCCTCTCCTTCCTTCCCTCTTCCCCTCTCCTTTGCATTTTCCTGGCCTCCTTTGTTTGTGTTTAATACCCCAGATCCCTGCAAGACCAACATAGTGCTGACAAAGTAGGCTGTAGCCTACAAATCTATGCAGTCAACATGGTAAAAACTTGGGCCTGGAACAGAAAAGAACTACAGAAATTATTTGAGGGCTCAGGAATAAAGACCTTAAAGTGAGAGATTTAAGCAGCCCGATCAGATGAGTTGATCAAAAAGCAGATCGAGCAGTGAGTATGAATTTCACAGGGAGGAAAAGAAAACAGGGACTAAAAAAGCCCCTTAATCTAGTGGAGAAAGGCATAACAAGAACTAATTGCTGGAAGTTAAAGTTAGATAAATTCAAATGAGAAGTAAGGCATACATCTGTAACAGCGAGGGTAATTCATCATTAGAACAAACTACCAAGGGACATAACGGATTCTCTTTCTTTTGATGCCTTTGAACCAGGGCCCAGTGCCGTTCTGGTAAATATACTTTACTCATATGCAAATATTGGGGTTAATAGAAAGATAAAGGGAGGGATTCAATGGCCTGGTTGATACAGGAAGACAGACAGGATGATCCAATAGTTCCTCCAGGTCTTAAAAAATGTATGAATTTGGTCTGAATCTTTGAATCTTGCCTAAATCTCTACTCCCAACAATGCTAGATGGCTCTTACAGCCTAATTCCCCTGGGTTTTATGCATGCATTTTATGCCTTCAGCCATAAGCATACACATATAGTAATCGAGTCCATGGTCTCCCTGGTGGGAAAGTTCTTGTGATCATAAAGCCCAGGGAAATGGTTTCAAAGAAGTTCTTTAATTGTTTCTATTTCATGGAGTCCTACGTGGACCCATTTTCCACTTATTTATTTATGTGTTTATTTGCAAAATGTTCGGAGATTTAGTTATTTTTTTTTAGGCAAACGTTTAGTAAAATGGTTCTCAAAATCATTTTTTGAGAAGTTTCTTGTATTTCTAATTCCAGTTTCAAGGTCAAAGAAAATAATCTTAGAATTTCGAAAAAGGACCTAAAGCCATTTGAGAAGCATATGGGTAAAATGTATCACAGGGAAATGGAAAATGAGTCGGAGGAAAATACTGCAAATTCTCTTGCTGCTTTTTTTTTTTTCTTTTCTGTGCATCTATTTTCCCAGGGGAGTGAAAAGTTGAATTTACTTGTTGAAATGCAAATAAGTCAATGTTTTTGTTTTTATTTTATGTCATATGGGGAGGGGGGGTCTTTAATACCATCCTGCAGTTGGCTACTGTTGTGCTTGAACAACTTCTTAGATATCTAAAAAACAGCCGTGTCCCTTTGCAAGTCTTCTCACCACATGCTTTCTCCATCTCTCATCATTTTTCTGTCTCTCCCCTGAAATCTCCTCGGTTTATCTATCTTTCTTAACATGTGGGGTCCCAAACTGGACACAGTCCTGAATGGGAAGCTTCATCAGTGCCAGGTAGGGGGAACAATAAACTCCACTGTCCTATCTGTTTAACATATCCCAGACCAGCATTTGCCATTTTGCAGTGTAGCACAGCGTCGTTTTTGTGCATCTTGTATTTGTGCATTTGATTTTACCTTCTCCCACATAAGACCTTGCATTCCTCTAAGCTGAATTTCATCCTATTGATTCCAGACCTTTTTTTTTTCTATTGATCAAGATCAGTCCTGGGGGCTGGGGTGGCAAGTTCGAGGCCACGGCAGATGCACTCGTGGTGCAGCCTGTCAGATTCCAATGAATCTGCAAATTCTACTAAATACCTTGTCACAAGGGCACGAAAAAGGAAGACATATCAGTACTGAGGGCAGAAATATCTGCAGCCTCTATAAAAGCATCAGTAACGTACCTCCCATTACCAGTCACCCTGTGTGCATTTTTGCCTTGTACACGACATACAAACGGAGCAGCGAAGAACCTTAAAGGAAAAGTTTGAAGTTTATTTTCTACCAATGGGGATGTTTTACCATCTTTAATTCTCCCTGACCCTGAGGAAGGGCGTGTGTGCCCATCCGCTTGTAAAAAAAGAACTGGGGTTTTTTGCGATTTTTTTTTTTTTTTTTAGTTGGTCTAATAAAAGGTATCGTCTCTGAACCAGGAGTTGTATTTGCATTTCAACTCCTTTTGCATTTCAAAGCCTTTCGAAAGCATTTAACAAATATGCAGTGTGATAAAAATGCATTAAACAAAGATCTACAGGCTGGACATCTGTTTTGACTTGTCTGGCTGAGATGCATGCCCTATGACAAGCCTATACTTAATGCTTGGATGTGGTCTCTGGCCTCCTGATACTCATGCCCATCTGCTTGGAGGGCATGGTGCCTGCTTGCGACTTGCTCAGATGCTTGGCATTGCTCTTGGGCAGAGACGTTTGTATAGGCAGCCTCCACAACCCTGCTAAGTTGCATCTGTTATAGCGGCTGTCCCACCTCTGTGTGTGTTGGTGGTGCCAAACTCAGCTGCCACATGTCTATTATTTACACCCGCAGCTGCTTTAATGTATGTGCCAAGGATAACCCACAATAATCAAGGAGCATTGAATGGCAAGATGGGCATAGGCGACTGTGGCTTGCTCAGACTGGGCTGACAAGGTCATGACTGGATTAACTGGGAATGCAGCTTTCAATAACAACATCCATTTCTCATGCAGATAAAAACTCAAAAAAAACAGGCTCGGTGCCAAAAGAAGCAGCAAATGAACTGCAGAGCTGGGGAAAGCATTGTGCCACCGAGCTCCTTATCAAAGGACGACACATTCAGCACAGGTCAGAGGGGTGCTTCACGTCCGAGCGATGCCTCCAACCATAGTTCAAAGCAGGTTTACTCAGAGTCTGTGCTCACAGGGAACAGCCACCCTTGACGAATGATTTGGTTTGCAATGTTGGTTTCCATCTGCAGTTCAAGGCATTGGCTCAGGACATTCCTGAATGGTTTGGGACCTGCTCGATTGCCACCCCCCAGATAAAAGTGGGATGAAACCTGTGGCATGTTATAAGGCAGTGGGGGGGGCAATCCTTTTGGCAGATGAGCCACAAATTATCCCCACACCGTTCCCAAGTGCCAGTCTGGTGTCTGATCTGCTGCTCTGCTTTCAGCCTAGCTTTGCTTTTTGCTTCCTGCCTGATCTATCTGCTTGCTCTCTTTTTTGCTTCCTCCCCAGTCTACTGCATGCCACCCGGAGGCTGCCCATCACTTGTGGCATGCCTGCCTATACCAAGCTGGCTGGCAAAGGCTTGCAGCAGACTGCATGCTGCAAAGTGGAGGAGTCTGCAGGCTTACGGGGGAATACAGCCAGCTGTAAGCAGTCAGGAGTGATTGCAGGATGCCTAGGAGAACTGGACCAGGTGCAGAGGATGATTAGCTGGCCACCAGAAGCTAAAGGCTCATATGGAGAAGAGCCAGAGTGTGGGGATAAGGCAAGGATTCTCCCAAAGTCTGGGAAAAGACCCAGGATTGCAAGGTTGAAGGCATCAGCACCACAAGACCAGGAAAGGTTGCTCAGAGGAGAGGGAGGGAAAATTACACAGCGGTGCTGAGGGAGCAGCATGAATCTGGCACCATCTTCTTGGGGTGTGGGAAGAGGCTTCAGGACTGTGTGTGTCCCTGTATGGACTGTGTTTTGAGGATTGGCTTAGGTTGATTCCTGTACAGCAAAGATGCCTGGGAATAACTGTATGGTTTGAGAGATTGAAGTCGACTGGTTGAGACTTAAGTTGACTGGTTGCTCTCCCCTGTTGTCAGTATTGGCTGTTTTGGCTATTGTTCCTAACAATTGCATGTGAGGGTGTAAAGTGGTAGTTTTGGGGATTCCTTTGTTAAACAAGTGCCTGTATATACAGGGAACTGGACCGTGTGGCTCCGAAGGTCCCTTCCAGTACTTTGTTCCTAATATTATTTATTTGTATCACAATAGGACTAAGGAAAATCCATTATGTGCTAACAGTGGTGTTCCTCTGCCCGGAAGATTGAGTAGCTGGTAATCTTTGATGAAAAAACAGCTGTCTTGATTTAATTACCCAGTGTGGATAATCCCAAATGAGACAAATCAATTAGAAAGCAGGTAGAGAGTGAAAAGGATGCTGGGTTCAGAGACGGACTGGCGTCTAGAGACAGCCGCATTCGTTTTCACTGAGAACAGCTCCTTGACGTGGCTGTGGGCCTCGTCCAGAAGATAAAGCATGCTTTCCAAAGCGTGCACCGATGCTGCAGCCCCTGAGTGAGTCTCCTGTTCTAAGCCATATGCAGATGACCAAAAAGAGAAGAGGTGAGGATCACAAAGTAACCCACAAAGCATATTTTTCTCCCCACTGTATTGGATATCCTGGCTTATTTCCTTCTCTCTCCTTCCATCAGAGGTGTTCTTATGGAGCCCACCAGGATGAAGTCGGCTTCCTCATTTCTAATGGCAGAAAAAGTTTGGGCATGAAAGAAGTAATAGCTAGGAGAGAGAGGTTGTTTTCCTCCCTCTGCTCCATTTATCCAGAGGGTCTTACTTAAATTACTCTTTAACTGAGCCTGATGAGTCTATTAGACAGGCCTTATAGTCCATGCACCTGATTTGTGCTTGAAGGGAAGGTCTCGGGAATGCACTTGGCAGGCAACAGTATGGCAGAGGTCTACTGTTCCTGCCCCACAACAGTGTTTTGCCTGTGTTAATGCCTCACCTTCAAGCAAAAGTTAGTCACAGCGAACCGGTCAAAAGTAAAGTCAACTATATTAGACTTGAAAACCACTGGTTCCACTTTCATAGTGGAAAGACTAGTCTCCCATAACACTACTTGGAGGAAGTTTTCTTTTCTTTTTCTTTTTGCGTGTGTTTCTTTCCTGCTTATTAGCCAGGCATCTCTGTTATGAGCTGGATGATTGCAGTACCACCTAAAGTTATCCCATTGGGATCCTATTAAACTGGGAACTTTACAGAGTAACCAGCTGTGCCCCACAGAGCTGATGGTTTCAGCTGGCAAGAGAGCAAAGATTTAGATGGCAAATCAAGGCAGTGTGAGGTGTAGTGACTTGCCCAGGGTTGCACAAAATATCAGTGGCAGAGCTCAGCGGAGTACCTTGGTTTCCCTAACCCATCATGCTTTGTCCATCCAGACAATTGCCTCTCCACAGTTAGGGTTTTTTCCCTTGGGAAGTCACACTGCTGATTTCTGGAGGAGGGATAATATGGGTCTGAATGAGTGAGAGCTGAAGTTAAGGCAAATGAGATCTATGTGTGTGCATTCCCGAGAGAGAGGAATGGGCCTTGTTGATACTAACTTCCACCACTGCCACTTTGGGGAGATCTCTTAACTCGAGTGCTAACTCCTTGAGTTTATGGCATCAAAGACCTAAGGTTTTAGTTCTAGTTGTGGCATGCTACGTATATGTATGAATGATCAAATCGCGCGCATCTCTTGCCTATAGCATGCTGAGCCATATCAGCAAGCTCTTTCATTATGATTCTCCAGAGTCATTGAAACAATGGTGAATCAGATCTCTAAGAAATGAGGCCCTAATTACAGCCTGAAGGGAAAGGCAATGTAGAAAGAAATGGAGAAGTCCATATGGTATAAATGGTATGTGCAATGTATGCCTCTTACTAGATTGTGACAGCGATAAAACCCAAGACTTGTGCTGCTATCCCAAGCTCCAGAAACACATGCACCTATCACAATAGTCAGAAAATCAAATCGAGGCCATATATATATAAAGCTGTACGGGGAAACTTCCAAGTCTCTGCTCCTCGCAGGCCCTTGCAAAAATAAACACTTTCAATTCCCCTAAGGGGCAACGTGATGCCCAGCACAGTCTTGCCATTGTTCTTTGGCATTTTTATTGCCTCCGTGCATTCATCACCACTGACAATTTTTTAGAAGTTTGCTTAAGATAGAAATTATAGATCTGGAAGCAGCAGATAACGAGACTGAGCCATCTGGGGCCATTAATAATTAGATGTATGGGGGTAAAGGCAAGAATTGGATTTGAAAGGAACAGTGTTGCGGAGAAATCTGTCCAATTTGGGAGTTTCAAATGCCAGCATCATGTGAAGTGCATAAAGACCCCTCATTTTTCTGCAGGAGAACGGCACAATAGCAGTTCGACTGGCAAATTTCCCCGTGATGATGGACGTTGCATAGCAGGCTCTCTCTCCCCAGGCACTCAGATTACAGCTCCATCACTGGGTTACTTAGTATTGCAGTTTTTTTCCCTCTTTCTTTTCTTAATCTCATACAGATTGCACTTTGCTCCTGGAGGAAAAAAGGAAATACACTGGACCCCATGAAAAACAAGCACGGAGAACTCCAACGCAGCCTCAGCAAAGAGGCTATTGAGGTTGGTTGGTTTGCTTGTTTGTTTTTTTAAATGAAGGAAACTCGTTTCCAGTAGTGATTCCAAAGAGGAGTTGAGAAAACAAGAGGAAACAATAGTAGTAGAAAATGTAATTAGGTGATAAATTCCAAGAAATGGCAGAAGCAATTTCAGTACGGTGCAGATTAAATTCTCTCATGGGGTCCATGCAGAAATGTCAGAGATTTAGCTGAGGACACAGCCACAAAAGTCCATTATAACACAGTGGGTGGCATAGAGTGTATCTGCTTTTTCACACCATTATTCCAAGGTTATTGTTATCAGCTTTCAGGGGACGTGTGCATAGGTGAAGACCAGGGCTGAGCAAGTAATTGAGAACGGATAATTTCCTCCTTTGCAAAGTAGATTTGGCAAATTGTCTGCCAAAGCGGGTGGGAGGAGGGGAAAGAAAAAGACAACACAGTTGTCTTGGACTCATCCTTCATTCAAAATGATCTCCCAATTGATTTCTATGAATAATGCATGGGTGGTATATTGATCCCAAGCAGCTCCTGGCTAATATTGACTGTTCAAAAACCTGAACTGTTTTGCTCGAACATAGAGGTCATACTATATATTTCTGCTCCTTGATCGGAGAGCCATCAGATTTCTAGTAAGAATATGCGGGATCCCGAACTTCCCTTTCTAGGTATATTCTGTAGCATTTGTTTCACATTTGCTGTGTTGGTGATATTCCCTCCTAAAAACCTTTATTTGATGGAGTGTGAGTGGAAGGGGGGAAGCAATGTAGCAAACCCCTTGTTTCTTGCTAAACAAGGCTGGGAGTCAAAGGCGGGCAGATATGATTGCTCCTTTGCTGTGTGCTATTGGTTGAGCTGATGGGTCAGGAAATGTATGCCCAACTCTTCCAGAATCCTCCTCGGTGACCTTAGTCATGTGACTCAACCACCCTGAGTGCGTCTACATGTGCACATCTACTGTGCAGTAACCTAAGTTACTGTGCAGTGACCAAAAATTACTGCACAGTATGGGCACGTGTCTACACATGCACGCCCATACTGTGCAGTAAATAAGGTGACTTATGCCGACTTGGGAGTAAATTGTGATACCTGCATGAAGCAGGTATCACATTTACACCTGATAAGTTACTGGGCAGTAACACTGTATGTGTGCACTAATTTGGGAGTAACTTTAGTCCCAAGTCAGTCCACACACAGCGTTACTGCATTATAATGCCTGCATGTGTAGATGCCAACCTAAACCCCACTTACTGCACAGTAAATTTCATGTGATATAAATGCACATGTAGGCACACCCCCTGTGCCTCAGTTTCCTCATCTGTGAAACGGGAGCAATGGCAAGAATTTCACAGCAACATTATAGTATGTGTATGGTGCTTATTATGTAGGTAACAAGGGATTTTGAAGGAAGGCAGCGTTATCAGGAAACTGGATTTCCAGCGATGGGTGAAATTCTGGAATGAGGTGGGGGGGGAAGTAAAATTCTGCAATGGCTTGAAAAATTGACATTTCCTGGAAAATGGGAAGCCTAAATGTTTTTCTACCAGGAAAGTGTTTGAATGGAAAATTCCCAACCAGTTCTAGGTAAGACATAGGAGTTTATTAAGCAGCCAAATGAGGCTAATATCACATGCGGAGAGTCTGCTGTTTGGCTTCTCCCCCAGCCTTTCACTTCAGGTGTGGATCTCTAGTCCCTCACCCCTTTCAATCCCTCCCGAAACCTGCTCCGCTTTCCCCGGGTCCACGGATCACGCTCTGGAGATGATGACGGTGAAGGGAGCAGGAAGCCCTCGCACAATACATGATGCAGCCGAAGCAAATCTGAATGTGTAGATTGATTTTTTTGTGGTTGTCACCATCTGGCTCTGGAGTAGCTGGAGTCTCCTGAACTGCGCTTTTCATAAGAAGTTTAGGCTCGGGGTTTATGGGCTGTCACTGCTGCAATAAGCCACATGTCAGCGTGGCTTTGATCATCTGTTTGATTAAAGTGAGCTGCTCAAAAGGCACCGTTAAAAGCACAAGGGCGGCATCATCTAGTCACTGCAGGATTCAGAGACAGAAGTTTTTTCTGCTCTGCCTCATAGTCACAGCCTTTAAAAAAAAAAAAAAAAAGTCACACTGTCTCTTCCCATGTGGTTTAGTTGTCTTGCCACTATGGTTCAGGCAGCACAAGTTCATCTAGACACATGCCAGTGGAGGCTCTCGGTTGATCCAGCGGTCAGCCCGCACCACGTAATTCAGGTGGGGAGTCCGAGGCAGCCGGATACGATGCTGGCCATATTACCTAGAGATGTGATGTTGGCTGAGAAACTGGACTGCTAACCATGCTAGCCCATTGAGTAGTTAGAGTTGGCTGGACTATTCCTCCCTATTGCATGTCCAGCAGCTTGGTTTGGGAGAGGAGACGGCCAGGTTCGTCATGGTTAGGTCAGGGAGGAGGACACTGGGCAGCTGTATTATGTTCCCTTGACTGATCATCCCGTGTGATGCCAGGCCAAGCTTTGTGCTCCCTCTTTTTCCCACTGTTTCCCCCAAATTACACCCTGGACCTCACTCCTTCCTCTCTATAAGCCAAAGGAGGAGGTCAAGCCAAAACCTGGCTTTGGCTCAGTTATCATATTGGGGGGAAAAAATAGTGTTTGAAACCCACGTGAGACACAAAGACAGTGCAGGGAAAGCACCTGAGATGGACTGGAGGGGGGTTGAGGGAGTGGGGCTGGGTGCATCGGACAGGGGATACCCAGGAGGGTGCATCGGACAGGAATGCCAGGAAAACACCCCTTAGGCCTCAGAAATGGGTGCATGGAAAGATGCCAGGACGGTATTGAATACCAAGTTTGGAGTTTGAACCCCAATTTTGACTCCTTCCATGTGCAAGGGCAGACCCTGAACTATAGATCCGTTTGCATGCAGGAAGCTGGCTCTGCTTCAGTCTTACCCTCATCCTTAGTCCCTGAGGGTCTTGATTCTTCCTGTGTGTAAAATGGAGCTAATCATCATCCCCTTGCCCCTACAGGAATGTGGCAAAGCTTAATGACCGTCCGGTGCTTTGCAGGCAGAAGGTGCTTCAAATGACTCTTGTCTGGAAGCAGCTGGATTAGGATGTCAGTGAAGATTTGATAGCGAGTGAGAAGGACCATTGCACTTCTGCGATAAGATAGTTTTCCTGCTCCTGGGTCCTTAGGGTGATTCAAACCATGAAAAGAAAAAGCCGAATTCATCCACGTTATAATAGTTGACCCACATCCGTGTATTTTTTCTATAGCAGACATAATGGCAGGTGGAAATGAGAAAGTGTCACCGCCGAATGCTAAATGATGGTTGCTTAAAAATATATCTAAGAACACAAAGCACTAATGATGTGTTGCAGGTCTCAAGCTGGCTATCCACATGCCAAGTGCCACTGAGTTAGACACTGCATCTCCTCTGGGCTGGAAACAATACAAATAAACCAGCTGTAGGGAGAGCGAGGCTGGAAAGTGAGGGGTGTGACTCCCATGTCGGAGATCACAATGCGCTAATGAGAAATCTAAACCCCACGTTTCCTGCCTCATTATTATATATTATTTCTCAGGATGAGCTAATGATGGAGGAAATTAAGGAACAAGGTGCATTAGGAGGAAGATCATTATCAAAATCAAACTTAGCTTGTTTAGAATCATGTGCAACAGCTAGACATGATTTTGCTCTTTGTTCCTATCTACAGCCCACATGGATTTATTGACAGTTTGCTTTTGAATGTTGAAGCTATATTCAATTTGACTAGTGACAATGTATTATGATTGGATTGAATTGAATTTTCTTTTCCATTCAAAAATGATTAGATGCCTACTGTAGAACTGAATAATAAGCACCCGGCCATAAATGTTCTGCTCGCGGTTATATTGCAGTCTGTACCTTTGACATGACTATATCTGGAAGATGCCCTAGAAGAATTAAATTGCACTGAACCAAATGGTCACTTGTATTCAGTTGTACCAAATCCTACATCAGTTTTATGATCCTAGAGGGAAAGGTCTGTTTGGCTCCATAATAAGACTTCTTATAGAGTGGAGGGCTACCGCTCACCTTTGCAAAGTGAATTACGATACAGTTTGGGGTCAATCCCATCCCAAATGAATGACCCAGCCTGCAAAGTCAGAGATGAGCATTTTCAAATGCGGGTGCCCAAAATGAGTCATCCAGCTGGCATCAAGGTACCAATCCAAAGGTCACTGATACCATCAAGAGCTTGTCCATTGACTTCAATGAGGTTTAGATCTGGTTCCTAATGAAGCAGTCTGGTGTTCAGCTCATGGTTTTTATGTCCGTATAGCCATAGAAGCACCGCTCCTTGGTGGTAACAGTGAGGGACAAAAAGCTAGGACTCCTGAGTTCATTTTAAAGCTCTTCTCTGGGCTCACATGAGCTCAGGCATGTCTTCTTAAGTGTAGGTGCCTTCATTTCCCCAACTGTGCAATGGGCACAATAGCCTTTACTGGTGTCTTACTTTGTGCTGCTGCGGGGGTTATAAATGGGACCATGGGAAACCTTGAAATTCTCCCCAGAAGGGCACTAAGAGAATAGTATTGTTAATTTTGACTCTGCCTGCTGTCAAATTTCCTCTAAGCCAGCATGTAATCAATTGGAAGCAGAGCAATACAACGGCATTAAAATCAGAGATGTTTTAAAAGGAAATGAGGCTGTTCACTTTATTACTTTTGATTAACAGCAAATTATTCTCCTAGCACTTACTGTTCTCTTCATTTGTCTGCAAGCGATTATACACAAATAGCAGTTAAAAACATTGGGGTTTTTAATAATAGTTTTATTTGCGGTTGTAATTGCTTCCCTCGTTGCTCTGCTGTCAGAGGCACCCAGTCTCTGCGCGCACACTTATACAGGCAGTCCCATCTCAACACGCACACATGCACGCACGCGTGCAAAGACTCATTCAGTGTTATGCATTGTCTTATTCAGAGCACACCTAAGGCCAATTTTCTGGGGCTTATTAAAAAAAAGAAGCAAATGCATGTTGACTTGAGTGTGATTAGGATTTGCTTCAGGTACACAAAGTTTCCACTCAAAGGCAGAGCTCTTTCCTCTTTCATTGGACACCAGAGAGATCCTTCATATAGTAGAGACCACACATCCTTTCGGCAACCGCAATGTCACCCAAAAAAAGGATTCCACTGCCCATTGGCCAGATTATGAAGCTGTGACTCCATTACAGAAGGATTAAAGTCGGTGGGATGGCGGATACAAGTTTTTCAATGTTCTCCAATAGGAATATTAATGGTATACCCAGTTGGATTCAAGGTGCCTTTAGCTTTGGTGCTTACCCTCCAAACAGACCACCTGTGGGTAGGAAACTATGCAGAAGCAGTCAAGT
This sequence comes from Alligator mississippiensis, assembly GCF_030867095.1. Lineage (NCBI taxonomy): Eukaryota > Metazoa > Chordata > Crocodylia > Alligatoridae > Alligator > Alligator mississippiensis. Next base: position 97,019,913 of record NC_081829.1, read on the forward strand.
GACTTGCCCAAGTCATGTCCAGGGGTATAGATGTGGGGTGGGAGAGCAAGAATGTCTCACGTAGGCCGTGCTGGTGCATGGATTGGTGCATGCTCCACTGACGTCCATTGGTCAGTGCATACAGAAATTGTACAGAGGCTTGTTAGCACCAGCCAAAATAGGCCTCACTAAAGCAGACCATATGTGGCCTAAGCAGAAATATTGGGAAAGTTAGAAGAATTAGCCTCTATGCACCTCAGAAGACCAATGGGTGGAAAACAAGGGATAAGATGGACACCAAGCACCAAAACAGAGCTCATAACGTCTTGGTCAACAGGCCTCCCTACCCACTAAGAAGGTCGCAACGTCTGCTGAAAATTGGATGTCATCTCAACATGTTTAATGCTTGGTGGAACCAGGAGGCTCTAAACATAAGGTTGCTTTGATCAATGCGTGCCAGGGGCCTGAGGACCCTGAATACTTTGCGCTGCGATAGGGGCCATATTTTACGTCTGGCATCGTACCCTGATGTGTGGTGTTGGTGTTTGGCAGCTTCGTAACAAAGCCTCTTTCAGGCTTGTTGTTCATACCTCCCAAGCAGAGGGAGCCTGATGTGACCGATGCTACCTCAACGCTGACCACCCCAGATGTCACACGGGTCCCACCACAACCGATAGGAGTCCAAGCCTCGGGCCACCAGTTACTTTGCAGTCGCTCTCTATCCTCTGCCGCATGTGCAGGAGGGGCTCCTCCACCCCTGCAAACGTCGGTCTTTGTCGCCAAGAAGGTCCCTGGCAGGGCTGGGACTGGACCATCCGTTTCTTGTGTCCTTGGGCGACTAAATGCTCAGAGCCTAATCTTAAATGGTTAATCTTAAACGGTTAAAAGGCCTCTGGGTAAAATCTCTGTCGGTGGCAAAACTCTCATTGGAGCTAAAACATCATGCTGTATTTATCATGCTTTAAATCAAGGAACATAGCATAGTTCTCATGCTCCTTTTGCCCCTATGGGAACTTTCTTGCCCTTGTGTGTTGCTGATCCATCATCCCTATGCGGTCTTCCCTGTGCTCGCCCTTATCCTGGTAGAGGCGTGGCCCTCGCTTTGCTAGAAAGTGTGCAAGAACGTGCAAAATGCTACAAAAGGTGCCAAACTCCAAGACTGTGCTGCTGGTTTGGAGCCTGAGAGTCTGCTCTGAAAAGACAATGGAGCGTCTACCGTCGCTCAGCGATTTCAGATCAGATTTGCTCCATTTAGAAATGGTTGATGTTTTTCTTCTAATTGCCCACTGTGGATGTTCCCCTGGGCTCTGCGAATCTCTCTCCTCTTCCCTTTCTTTTTCAGAAGTGCTGTATCGCCCTACAAACAAATTCTCAGTGGCAGCTCCCAGGCCAGCCATCCATCCAAATCTCTCTGGTTCCCCTTATGATACAAATGTACAGCACCGGGACTCTCATCAGTATCTTGGCAAAGCGAACGTAAACCATTTCCAAGGTAACTCCAGGGATATCAACAGTTTTCTGGTTCCCGGAGCTGATCTTGGCTCTTTCCAGCTCGTGCATCTTTCATGGAGATAAAAGATGCTGGGGGTGAATTTCTCCCCCGCATTTATACCCAGACCGCTTCATTTTCTCCAGGGGTGCACGCACAACATTTCTCCTTGCCACTGGAGTTCATTTAACAGCACAACTGATGACTGAATCAGAACAAGGATCCGACTCCCCTTCTTCCAGCTAGGAGGAGACGAATGCAGGGAAAATGCCTTTCAGGCAAATGGATGGGCCTCTGAGGACGACTGGGTAGTAGATTTGTTAAATAACAAGTGCCAATTTTACATAGCCGCTTTCAGGATTAGAACTGCCGGTTTTAAACAAACTTTATTAAAATTCAAATCAAGTTATGGGAATGTACAGGGCTCTCTTAACAAGCAGAGCCTGGCCGGAGGCAGCAAATCTGTCTCTGTCACTAATGATGTAGGGGTTACTTCGCCGCTGTTGATTGAAGAGAGAGGGGCACGGGGTGGCAGACTACACCTCGCCGACACACCTCCTCCCAGGGAGACCCAGGAGGCCTGTTGTGTGTGTCAGGAGTGCAATTAAAGCTGGGATAGTGGAAACCTGCAGGTAACGCAGCCAGGGAGTTTAACAGAGCACTCAGTTATGCTAACAGCTGGAAAATAAAGTGCTTTACCTTTCAGGGGAGATCATCCAGTTTAAAACTAATGCTCTCTGGCAACGCGATTATGAAGCGACTGGTATTTGTTCCCATCCTAGGGAGCCTGGCATTCAACAGGGGGGCTTTGTTGTATCGTCGCTGCCAAGAGGCGTGTACTTCCGTATTTGTTCATTTGCAAAGTGACTGCAATGCTTTTGGAAGGGCAGGGGTTCCCATGCTACGCTGGATCCAGGCAGATCATGCGCTAGGTGTTTCACTCCTCCCCTTCACCGCACTGCCAGTGAAGTATGGGTTTCCAGATGGACAGCCTTTCTCCAGAGAGCTGGGCTACCCAAGGATAGAGATCAGGGTGCTAATGAGTCTTCACCCTTCTCTGGAAGAAGCACGGGCAGACCTTTTTGCTCGCTAGGAAGAACATGCAGTAATCTCTTGTCCTTGTATCTGAGCACTTGTATTAATTCATTTAAGTAACATGACTGACGACTACCTTCAATGGCTTGTTCCCCATCTCTCATCTTCCGGGTGATTTGTTTTGGTTGAGTTAGGTGTATAATGTATCTGCATTGTTTTGCATGCATATTCGGCACGGACACTGGAAAAATGCATCTTCCATTTGCAGCAGATATGGATCAAGAGGCTGGACCACGCAGGAACATGTGTCTAAACTATCCCAGACAAGTGTTTGTCGAATCAGCAATTAAATATATCAAAGGATGCAGATTCCCACAACCTCACGAAGTAGTGTGTTTCTATTCTTAGCCAGGCTCGGAGTTAGAAAGATCTTCCTCATATCCAGTCTACATTTCTCTTCTTGCAGTTTAAAACTACACCTTCTTGTCCTGTCCCCCGTGACCACAGAGAATAGTCTATCACCCTCCTCTTCATCATGCCTCTTCCAGTATTTAAAGCCATTCCCACAGCCTTCTCTTTTTCCAGATTAAATAATCCCAGCATCCAGTCCAAAGGGTTCGGTGTGTTTGTTTTTTTTTAAGTCTCCCGAGTCAAAACTATGGAGGGCGTTGAAGATAAGGACTGAAGACTTTGAACTTGGCTCAGTATCTTATTATATGCATAAAGTATAGGAAATGGGCAGGTTTTCCTTGAAATACCTTGGTGCCTTGAAGGGTGCTGGAGTTAATGAAGGAGAGGGCAGGTGTGCTGCATTCACTGTGTTTCTGATGAGATGCACAGTTTTGTTCTGTCCTGAAACGCTACAGATCTGTCTGCTGTAGCCAAGCTAACTTCACCTCCTGTCCTCGCAGCCAATATTTGCATTCTGTTGCTCTGTCTTATGTACAGTGCGATGCTTGTTACGGTAAGCAATGAATGAACACGGCACGCCGCAAGGCTGAGAAATGCAAACAGACAATCCGTTATGAGCGGGAATGATCTTGGCCTTCCATAGTGCTCCATGCCACTACTCCTCCTCTTGCTTTCCCAGCTACCCTGCATGTCATCTTGCAGTTTCTTGTTGCAGACCCTTTTTTTTCCCCAATTTACCTGCATCAGAAGAAATTGCATGCTTGATTCAGTCATGCTGAAATACAGCTGCACTTCAGAGTCAGCACTGTGGTTACCTGCTGCACTGGTACCAAGAGCTCAAATACACACCTGGACTGTGGTTTAGCAGATTGCAGCGGAGGCCGTCATTAATGCAGACTTACAGGTGTGCTCTGTTTTGTCCCAGCTGCAGGGCATCCTGGGGGTTGTAGTTCACAAAATACCCATGGGGAGGGAAGGTTGGGCAGTGGTGCATGCTGGGAAAAGCTACCTTTCCCCCCCACACACACACAGCTGCAGTGATTGATTGCATGCTAGCTGAGGAGTTGAAGCAGCTGCTGGTGGTGTGCAGGTAAGCTGTTGCAACAGTAAAACCAGTGCAGAGTTGGAGAGAGGCAATGAAAACCTATGTTAGTTGCTGCATATAATTTTGTACCCTCTAGTGGGTTTCTGGCTGTGTCTTCCTAACCCTGCTTCCCTAGAAGCGTAGCACTGGTTTCCTTGCAAGCTAGTGTGAAAGAGAGAGTTTGGGCTCGCGGGTCCCCTCTGAACACCTAACCTACAGGGCTGCCTTTTGCACCATTGCCTCCAGTGACTTAGGGCGGGCAAGCTTTTACTCTTCCTTTGAGGGCTGGTGGAGCTTTTACGTGCCCTAATGAAAAGGGTACAAGAATAGCCAAGCAATCTCCATCTATCTCTCTGCACTGGTGCAAACTGGTGTGGCTCTGAGACTGGTCGCTGGAGGAAATGATTGGGGTCAGAGAACTGTGCTGGATCTTATATGCCCTAAGGGGTGGCTCCATTTGCTTTCTGACTATTGCTGCTTCCAATAGGGCCAAACTGCAAGTGTCCTTTTTCTTAATTTTTTGCTCCAGAGATCGATTATACTTGCTGTCCCACTGGGCGAAGCTGGGAGGAGACCCCTGCACTGACTGACCATATGAACTTGTAAGTAATGCTTCCAAATTAACCTCTAGAGCTGCGGTTCTCAACCCAGGCCCCGTGTAATGTTAGCACTGGTAGGTGTGCAAATGCCTAGGTGCGATGCACAAGATAAACCCTGAGAGTCCAGATGGGAATCTGTAGTGTCCCAAACTTTCCTACCTGTTGTGGTCTTTCTGGGTTCTTTGCAACAGAAGAATTGCTGTATTGTTTTTCCATGGTGAAAAATGAGTGAGAGCCAAGAGCTGGCACTTTCAGACGGGTGCCTTGAGTCCAGCCAGGTTGAGAACCGCTGCTATAAAGAAACTATTCCATTGACTAAGCTTGAAGTATGTTCCTGCCGACTAACTTCATGGCCTTGGTCTAAGAGGTTAGCTTCCAAAATAGCCTGCGAACAGCCCCAAGCTGTTCTTAATCTACACGTGTGAATTGAGACTTGCAGCATCGCTTCCTCGCAGGGGGAAAAAAAAAGTAAACTAATTTTTCTTTGTAGTAAATGATTTCAACCTCTTCATCCCAAAGTCAGAATGTCGCCGTTATCTTGGAAACTAATTGCTTCGTATGCTCGTGTGTTAAAGTTTTGGAGGAATTGCTTTTAAAAAATAAAATAAAATTGTGGGGGGAGAGAGAGGGGAACAACAGTTCATAATGGAGAAAAGAATAGTTGGCCTTTAGACTTCATTATCTGACTTGAGCTACAGAGCAGCTCGGTTGTATTTTGCATGCACAGTTATGGTGTCCTCCAGAAATTAAGATGCTTACCTGGGATTATTTTAAAGTCATTCCAGCATGGATATAAGTGACCCAGTTAGGACACTGACTTAGAAGCGTGTGTATGTATGCATCCTGAACTTTAAATGTGACTGACTCTTTTTGGGTAGGAGGCCCAGTATGTAATGCCTTCCATGATCTAAAATGGGACTTGTCCTGCTTGGAGCAGCGGGTTGCACTAGATGTGACCTCCTGAGGTCCTTTCCGGCCCTCATTTTCTAGGATGCTGTGACTCTGGGGCATCTCAAGGCGTTTCAAGTTGGGCATCTCAAAATCAGAAGCCATCTGTTAAAATTTAGGCCGCAGTATGAGTCCATAGCAAAGCTGTGACATCCGTGCAACTCTATTCATAGGAATGATCCCAGAACTGATTTCATTAGGGCACTCATGGGAGCCAAGTTACTCGCCCATGGGTGTGCTGTGAGACCTGTAGCTTTTACTATATGCATTTCCTCCTTTTATTTACTTTGTGGCACCGAACAGAAACGAACCCGTTCAGAAAGGAACCCGCTCAGTCCCCCTCCCCGGTGGACCTGGGAGAGATCTGGTGCCTCGCAAAGGGCTTGCCTTTTTACCCAACTAGTGCATGCTTTCCTAAGGAGCTGGTTGCCTTCAGTGTGAGCAAGTGCTGGCTAATTAATAAGACGATACAAGAACAGCCCCAGAGTAGCAGTGAGCCCAGTGTAATAGGTAGGCTGCAAATGTTCAGCGGTGAAGGGGAAACCACATTGCAATGAATGTCCACTTGTCCGTCAGAAAGGGGAGCTCTCTGCCTGTAAGAGGCTAATTTGCTGATAGATGCCTGCAGACAAGTAGCTGGAAAATGAATTGGAGCAAAGAGACGTCATGAGACGGATGCCGCGTCCGATAGCTGAAGAGGGGAGGAGTGTTGCTGCTCTGCGTTCAGGGTCTGGGTGGCAGCCCGCTTTTGTTGCATCCTTCGGAGAGCTTTTTGAGCTGGCTGATCTCAGTCATTAAGCCCCAGATGTTCAAATTGAGTCAAGCCCCTGCAATCATGATGCTGGCTTAATTGTTTTTCTTTTTAAAGAAGCTACTTTTAGTTCTTTATTTTATTGATTGATTGGCATTTGAACCTCTGGGGTCTGTTCAGTCGCACTTTTGAACCCATCCTTACAGCTGCAGCCATCCTTCCTTTTCTTTTCCTTTTTTTTTTTTCTTAAATTGACAGCTGGGATTATCACCTCCCCATATCTAACAACAAGGGCTTTAAGTAGAACATTAAATATCATGCAGCTATCAATAAAATTGCAAGCATTGGAAATACTGCTGCTTTTTTTTTTTGTCACAGCTGCCAAAAATCTGCAGAAATTGGTATCTGTGGCTTCAGTTCTCTCTCTGCGATAATTGGATTTTTTTTTTTTTGTAGAGCTTGTTTGTTTTTATTAATTTTTTAATTAAAACTTCAGTGGGGGGGGATGAAAACGAGATGAATTTTCCAAATTACTGGCGATAATTAGAGCTGAGCAAATCTCAAATCCTTCGTAAGGAATAAACTTTTGTTTGTGAAGCCTGCATGCCTGCAAAGAGGCCGTCGTGAGCAACTTTGGTTGATTTGTCTGAAAGTTGTTCACGGACTTAGTCAGAACAGGTTCTTCCATGGAAACGATGGATCAGCGTTGTCGCAAGGTTTGGTGTTCGTGGCATGTTGATCTTGGATCTCATTGGATAATCCTCTTCAACTTTTTGCTCTGCTAAACTCATTGCTTTTGAAGGTTGCAAAATGCTTGGTTGACACGATGGAGTTTTTTCTTTTTCTAATTATGATTATGCTTTTCTGGCCAGATAATCACTGGGACTGGCATTCGGGTATTTCAGTGAATGTGTGTATATAGGGCAGGGGAACCGATTGTACATTTTTAAAAAAGCAATAGTTATAACACAGCCTTTCTCAGGGGATTATATGCTGTATCTGTAGTGGGGGTTGGGGTTGCATATACCTGATCAGAGGAATCTCCGAGGCCTAGCACTGTTCTTCCTTTATAGTTTGGTTTTCTAAAATACTTCCATAGCTAGGATCTGAGCAACTTTTGTCTTTAAAGTATGTCTCCCTGAGGAGCATAGACACTACGGCCCTGGTTTGCAAAGGAACCTAGACTAGATGATAGTCAGCAAAATCTTTCCTACATTGAGGGAGCTCTTATAGAAGGAGATCCCATTGCATTGTGAAGAGCAACGGTGGCTGCTGCTGCATTTGGGGGAGCACAAAGTAGCACACGGAGTCCAAAGTAGCACACTATTTGGAGCACACCTTCCAAATCTAGCCCTTTAGGGTGGGGAGAAGGATGGAGGAGTGCCTAACTTGTGGGTCTTGTTGGAGCTGAAGTGTGAGGCCGGCTCTGAGCTGCTCAGTCTTTTCTACGCTGAGATGCTTTTGGGGTGTGAGACACAAGAGGTTGGGGACCTGGGAAACTTTTTAATATGAAGAACATGTCTTTCCTGTATAGGGATTTTGAGGCCTGCACTTTTGGACTCCAGTGCTGACAACCTTTGGGCCTTCCTAGGGTCATGCAAAGTTGTCCATGGTAGGCCGGGGAACATGTCTCCCAAGACGTTAGTGAGTGGCTGGACAGCCCTCCTCTTTCCTCCTTTACAGGCCAGTGTAGCTCCATTGACTTCAGTGGAGTTACAGTTGCACCCAGTCTGCACCAGTGTGAGAATCGAGCCCCAGACCTGTGGATGCCCATGACAACTGGTGCTTTTATGGAGGGCTGCTCAGGCTGTTGTGACATGGCTCTCGGCAGCCTGTTGCTGGTATGCTGGCAGAACAACTTGAGTAATGAGGCTGCGTGTCACCTTGGGTCAATTGAGAGGTTCGTTCTTCTCTTTTGGACCTTGTCTAACAAATAATGATCCTAAATATTCACCTTGGTCAAGAAGCAGGAGAGAGATAATTGGCAGCTTGTGTAGAAAAGGGTATCCTCTGCTATTTCAACCTGCAACAAAAGCCTTAATTGCCAATTGATGCAGAAGGATTTTTGAGAGGAGGGGGAAGAGCATCTTGGAAGTGTTGCTGCTTACCAGGTACCTGGGAAAATAAGGTGCTTAGGGAAAAAAATACACTACATGGCAATTTCTGCATTGCTGTATTCAAAGGCACATATTTGATAAAACCCAAATGGGTTTATTGGTCTCTTCAGTTTTAGGATGCTGTCCCTGATGTCCCACCACAGAATAGGTGTGTTCAGGGCAGAAGGAAGATCCTAGTTTGCAGATCTAGAAGCAAATCCAACGTTGGCATTGCATAGAGTATGCAGACTTCAAACGAATTGAGGATCTGGGGAAAAGTAATGGAGCTGCCCTCTAGCTGGTCGGAGGGCGATGCCCCTTTTTGACAGATGCAGAATTGGTTGCGGTGACTCAAGCTTTTGTCACTTCTGGGCTTTCTTGCTGCAACTCACTGGATTAGATAACCAACCTAGACATCCTCCAACTGGTAAAATATGCTACAGTCAATCTGCTAACACAGTGGGTGCATCTACACATGCAGGCACGTGTGCTTGCTGCAGCTCACATTTGAGCTGGGGCTTTTTGCCTCGGTGCGTGTGCCCTGACATGCACTCTGGTGTGGGGCAAATTGTGCCACTTGGGGCAAATAACCCTGCCTCGCTCCTCCCAGATCTGCAGCCAGCGGGAGCTAGAGGCTAGGGCAAATATGCAGCGCGAGGAAGCTTTGTTTTTATTTTGGTCCTGCACATGCATCTTGCAGCTTCTCAAAGGGGTCTGAGATGCTGCAAGAGGCACGTGTGCACTCATGTAGACATACCCAATGTGTTTTATAAAAGGACATTTTTGTGTAGTCAAGAAAAGTAGCACAGTCCAGTCCTGGAAACAAATACTGGGAAAGCTTACTGTGTTGGATTAGTTCTTCAAAGGTCTCAGTGGGTGGATTGTGAACATTGGCAAGGCTTCCTCTCCCACCATAACCGGGAGCTTATGTGGAAATGGTGGTCTTTAAAAAAGATGTGCTTTTACTGAAACTACTAGGCATAGACAGATGGCCTCCAGCAGCAGAACTCCCTTCAGCTAAGAATGACTTCGACTGGGTTGACTACATGGCAAAAGGAAAGCCCTTATCTTTGCTAAAGTTGCCCCAACCATTTCTTGCTCTTGCAAAGTCTTTGTTTCTCTTAGGGATTTGGGCCTGCATGAACAAGTAAAGGACTCCTCCATGCGACGTCCGTGAGCGTACAAAAATTGCTTTAAATCAGTGGCACTCGACCTTTTAGCCCTGCAGGCTGGGTGAGCAGCCTGGGGCCGGTCCACAGGCTGGATAAGACCCTGTGTGCCAGGATTGGGTTATGGGGCCTTTCATTGCCTCTGCTGGTCCCGTGGGGCAGGATCAGGCTCCGGGGTCTTGTGCCTAAAGTGTCTGACAAATTATTTCCTTTTATTTATCGCTGCCCTGTGAAAAGTAGTGCCACGGGAGGGGGAGAAGAATTGTTCTCCCCAAGTACAAACTAAAAACAAGAGGTGATGGGTCCAAGGGCTGCTTGTGCTCCCTGAAAATACCCAGTACAACAGGCAATAGTTGTCTTGATCCTGTATCTCAGCCTTGATCCTGAATGTCACAGTTGTAGCTTTAATGAATGTCTGGTTCATGCAGTGAGAACTGTTTGAGGAGTCTTGAAGGATGTTCAAATTTCCCTTCCCAGCCAAATGACGGGCTTATGAACTGGGCTCTCTTTTTCCTGACTCTTGCCTGTGGCTCACCTTTCGCTAGCACTATGTGATTATGGCAGGCAAGCAGACTTGTAGGAAAGATGTTTTCTGTGCAAAGGGAGGTCAGTGTGCCACGCCAAGGGTCCTAGACTTCGGTGTCGAGGCGCCCCTGGCTTGCTCTCCTCAACCCCAGTTGTTATAACCGATTGTGTCCCCACTGAGACCTGACCACCTCTGTCCACACCCGTTCACCCCACTCCAACCAAGTTGTAACCTGTCTCCGGGTTCTTCTTTTCCCGCTTGTAATGAACCTTAACTCACCTCTGAAGAGTGCAACACTTAATTCACTGTGAATCTCATAGTGCATTGTTGGCTAATTTGCTATTTGTTTAATTAAATCTCTCTCTAATAACACAAGGTGAGGTGTAGTCGCCAGAAGCACCAAGACCAGGTTGCAATATGTTGTTGGCAGTGAGGCTGCGAAGCACTGCGCAGACCTGGACTCTGGGATTCGAATGACAGTGCTATACCGCAGTATATTGTAGGGGAAGAGGGCGACCTTGATTTCAGCTGCCTCTCCTTTTCTACATGGTTCTGCTTTTTTTTTTTTTTTTTTTTTTTCCTGTAGTAGACATCTCTGACCCCAGAGTAACCGAATGCATCTCAATGATTGGCATGCCATTACCTTGCAGAATTTCAGTGATGAGGAAGTACACTTATCCCTTAATGAAGGGCAACTGCCCTATTTCCATTCATTACAATTAATTTTGTATACCAGTACCCTAGTCAGTGCGGTATTATCACTTCCCATGTATATGCAAGTTCATCTGCTACCTCTGACTAGGGACTGTCCATCTCCCTTCCCTAGAGACTTTGGTGCCGGCATTTGAGCAGTCGGGTAGGACTACCTTCCGTTAGAGCTACCGTGGAGGTGAGGGGAAGGAAGGGGAGAGACTGATGCTCTACTTTTACTTGGCTCAGTGTATTTCTCTGCTGCCCGCTTGGTCGTTCTCTAAAACCACCAGCATACTTTTTGAGAGTGAATGGATATTTCTAGATGGATCCAAAAAGGAACTAATAGCTTACAACTCTCTGGAGCTTGTAAGCTAAGCAAGACCTGGGCTGGTTTTTTTGGTTTGTGGAGGACCTCAAAGGGAATGGTATTGGTCCAGCTGGACTAATATCAGAGGTTCTGTCTTTTAGAGTGGATATAGGCCATTAAATACTTCGTCTAGCTCTTCACACCTGGTGGTGCAGTCACATTTCCTCTGTGGCTGCTTTTCTTATCTGTCCAACTTTTCACTTCCCATTGCAAGCAGGTAACAGTATATCTTTGGCTCCTTGCATATGCCACAGAGCACACTAATGGCTTAACCCCACAGGCTTTTTTGTATTTAGTCATGGGTTGGTGGCATCTATCGGCCAGGTCTTACCTCTTTGGTCAGGGAGCCATCTGATAAATAACCGGGCATTGCTATGTCTGCCTGTAGAGCAGTTGGCTCTTGCACTGCGACCGATGTTAGCTCTGTGACCTCCATCTCATTTTAGGTACGTGGAGAAAAAATTTAAGCTTTTTTTTCCCCCAAGATTGGGGTCCCCCCCAACCCCAAATGCTAGGTATGTTAAAGCGTTTGGATGTCTGTCTCTGGAAGTGGATAGCCACGCTGGCCCATGAGCCCCACTTCCAGAGCTAGGCCTTCTGGTGAAGTCTGGCAGCAAATTGCTGTGATCCGGTAGAGCAGAAATTGCTTGCATTTCCCCGCTCCTGATGCAGAGGTGCGGGGAGGACGGCCGCGATTCCCTACTTTGGTTATGCAGACTGGTTTTGTTCCATGAGCACATAAGACAGTTTGTTGGGAAATGCTTCTCGGCAGACACAGATCTGCCAGGTTTAGACAGGCAGCCAGCCATCCGTTCGCACTTGACATCCTATAGAGATGAAAGGGCTGGCTCCAACCTGCTGTTGTCGTTTTGGAGCCCAAGAACCATGACAAATGTCATTTGGAAAAGGGAAAGAAAACCTACCCAAGTCTTATTTTATTGACTGGCTGGACTGCAGTTTTGAGTGCAGAGAGATGAGAGGAGCAAAACAAGCCAGGGTGAAGGAAGAAACTCGCCATCTAATTTCTCTTCTCTTGGTGCTTATCACTTAAAACAGTTTTCGGTTGGTGAACCTTAATAACAAAACGTTACCCAGAAGCCAATTCAGCATTTTGCAATAAAACTGCACAGCTTTGGAAAAGGTAGGGGGATGGAGGGCAAGAGAAGAAAACCTGGCACTGACAGGCTACTCATTTGATTTTGTTGCCGTTAATTAAATTGAACTCAATTTAAATGTCTTCATGCTGCAATCATGTGAAGCTGTTGGTGTAGAAAGGACAATAGCCAATGCCTCAGACTGCCTTTTTCAGCTGCGAGGACTTGCATTGTTCCTCTCCTCCCAGAATCCCACAGAAGGGTTCAAAATGGTACTCGGAGCAAGTTTGGATCTACACACGATAGACCCCTGATCTGCCATAGAGGCATCCTTCTGTGGTGCATCTCCACGTGTTTTTAATAGAGCTCTTACTACAGATCTCATTGAGGGGCCATGGCCTCAATCTGGCCAGCCAGGTCTCGAAAATGGTTTTCACTCACCCGGTCCTTACAAACCAGCCAGCCGTGGTGGCATCCACTTGTACTTATTTTAGGGGGAGCACTTCCCCCTCCACCCTCCCCGTAGAGAATCGGCTCAAGGCCTGTACGCTATTGAATGTAAAATCACTGCCCATCTTGCTCCAGTCTGTGATGCTCAATAGCTGGCCTCTTGCTTTTAGGCCTCAAACAAGATCTGGTTCAAGTGACTCAGAATAAAGAGGGAATTTGGGTCTTTGGACATTTTCAACCTTTTTTTTCCCCCATTCTGTCTTTCAAAGGCACAGGTTGCCCACACTTTTACTATGAAAAAATCAAATGTATAGATGTTAAGGGCTGGAAGGGACCTCTCGAGATTATCATGTTCAGCCCCACTGTGCTTGGGCAGGAGAGACCGCTGGGGTCAGATGACTGTAGCAAGGTGAGCGTCCAGACGTCCTTGGAAGACATCCAGAGTAGGTGATTGTACCACTTCTTGGGGGGGAGGGTCTATTCCAGACCCTGGACGCTTGAGTGGTCAAGAAGTTTTTCTTTGTGTCTAATCTAAAGTGGTCTTCTAGCAATTTATGACCGTTATAAAGTCCTAAACGTCCTGTTTTGGGCATCAACGTCATTGACTTGACCTAAATAAAAATCATGGCCCAAGCTGTCACCTGCCCCTACCTCTATGGCCACCGAGGTGCCAATCTTCTGGACCTGAAAATCCCCCTACATGCTGGCAGTTTTGCTTCCTAGGCATTTACAGAGCGGTCCTGGTGTTCGCAGAGCAGCCAAGCTTGCCCATATTGGGAGACGAGGTGGAGTGCTGCCGATGAGAGGTCTGGTCCAGCCAGCCTAATGCCCTCGACACGCTCAGGGCCTCTCGCAAAAAGAAACACCAGTTCATTTTTAACATGCACCTGCAGGTGTATCTGCTTTTTTTAAGCTAATGGCCTTGTGGTTTGAACACTTGCTCAGGTCCTATTGCCTTCATCTTCTTCATCAGGCTTTCATCCACCCTTTTCTATAAAACTTAAAAAAGAACAATATGCTCCTGCGACACTGGACTGGGAGGTGATGAGCATCACCAGAGAGATCAAATGTGTATATATAAGGTAGCAGAGTACACGATTCAAGTAGTCTATTCATGAGCAGCTGGCTATGAAAACTAGGTTGGAGTACACCCCATGAACACTGAGCAGCAGACACTGATGTGTAACAGTTAAATAGACTTCCTCTTCTTTATTTGATTTTATTTTATTTTGAGGAAGACTTTCTTTTGAATAAGAAACTGCAGCGACGTGGTTGTGTCTTGACAGATATGGGATAAAAAAGAAATATATCTTCTTTTCTCCTACAAATGGTTCCATTTTTATTTAAATAAATATTGTCAAGATTTTTTTTTTTTAATTACTCTCCCATTATTTAATGAGGAGGCTGCAACCCACAGGTGGTCGGAGCTGACCGAGTTGAAGTCTTTCTTGTATAACCAGTAGGGTAGCTGGAACAATCGATTCGCTCAAAGGCTGAGCATCAAATACCATAAAAGCCTCTTCCAGGCAATTAAGCCTGTCTCGGTGGAAGACATTTGCTACAGATGCAAAGGACTGCTGGTGGTTGAGCTGAGCCCAGCCCAGCACCATTGCCACAGGCTTATCCTACTGCCCAGCCAGGAGCGCTGGGCAGAAAAAAAGATCACATATTAGGCCGAAACTTCTGGGGCAGAGTTGTGGCTGCAGGCTTCCTTCAGCTGCTGCTGAGAAGACATCGTTCCTGTCAGAGGAGAACATTATTAAGCCGATTATGGCCAAGCGGATCAGATACGCTCTCCGTTACCACCTTCTGTTGAACCCTGCCTTGCCAACAGCGATGGATCAGGAGGGGCTCACTGCTCCCAACTGCGAACTTTCCTTTGGTTTCAGGTAAGGGAAGGATTGGGCCCTGATTACCTTTTGCCTGCATATAAAGCAGATGGGCATTAGTAATAGCGGGCACATCTACATGAGACACTTAATACGCAGTAGCCTAATTCTACTGCGCATTAGCGTGCGTGGCAAAAGCCATGCTAATGCACTAATGTGTGGTAGTATTCATGTACTGCTTATTACGCATCACACAGAGAGCATGCAATCGCACTATTGCACGGTACAACAGCCTACCGCACATGTTATTTATTACTTGCTTATACAAGTACTAAATGTTTAATGCGCAGTAGGCACTCACTGCGCATTAATGAACGTATAGACGCACCCAGTGAGATTGGGCCGTAGGCTCCTGGAACCCTTTTTATCTAATTAGGGTTGCCAACCCTCCAGGATTGCCCTGGAGTTTCCAGGAATTGGATATAAATCTCCAGGAGACTGCTGAGAGTCACCCAGGAGATAAATGATAGGGCGTGCATTTAAAATAAATATTAAATGTTGGATCCAATTTAGACAGTAGTCTAGTGGGTCTTTAAAATGTAATAGTAATGTGCGTTTGCCTTTCTGATGTGAAGTCTACGCGCTGTAATCCATAACTGATGGACGCAAGCACACGGGCATGTTTGTGTTGTGTGTCGTGGGCACGTTGGTGTTCTGGAAACCTCCGAGAATAGATTCAAACAGAGTTGGCAACCCTATCCCTGGAGCACCCTTGTGAAGCTTTGAGTGTGAGCCACACAGAGGCTGCCCATGCCACAGGTTGTGGTGTGTGGCATATCAGGGAGGCACCAGGAAACACGACACCAGATGGGGCAGGGAGCATAAAGCAGAGCAGCAGAGCAGGCAGGGACCACAGGGCAAGAAGAAGAAAGCAGAGCAACAAGTTGGGCAGGGAGTATCGAGTATGGAGCGGAAAGCAGAGCAGCAGACTGGGAAGGGGATCAGACTGGCACTTGGAGGGTCTTACCTTGGAAGTTATCTTGTGGCACGCCTACCCGCTGCACTAGAGTGGGGCAGTAAATCCTGCCGTTTTGTTACACGAGACAGGTGTTTGGATCCCGGCCTTTTTTTCTTGTCTCAGTGGACAGCTGAAGCTCCTCTACAAAAGCCCCTCTAGTCTTCAATTCCAGGTTCAGATCATAAGTGAAGTTCAGACAAATGCAAATTCACTTTCTCATGAATAAATCTATGGCTTTCCCAAGCATCCCGTCGCCGCTTTGGGAATGTGTCCCCATATGCACACAAGATGTCCTTGATCCTCAACGCTGAGCTTTTGTTTGGAAATCAGCACGGTGGGAGTCTGATTGACCTCTGGGCGCATCTACACATTCATGAATGCACCTTAATTACTGCGCATTTAGTTTGGTACTTGTTTAATGAAGTACTAATGAAATGTGCAGTAGCGCCGGTGCATGGTTATTTTGTGATGCTTACTGCGCAGTAGACTATTGGCACGTCTTTAACCACCATGCCACTGTGCAGTGTTATCAGGCTAACTTGCAGGAAGCATCTTGTGAAGATGCTCCCAGTGATGGGTTTTGACTCGCCATTTCCAAGTGCTGTGTCAACTGGCAAATAGAAGTTTCACGTTTCTTTACAAGCTCCATTTAAGCTCCTTCTGGTCTGTTTTTTCAAAGGATACAGGAAAGAGCTTTAAGGCTTAAAAACTGTATTATGCCTTTATTGTTATCATTGCAGAACAGCCCAAATCCCTGGTTATGAAATAATTTTGCTTCCAAAAAGCATTGTGGCCTATTTAGTTGCATTACAATTAGCTGGGACATCTTAACTTTGAATCACTGTTGCCTAAATTGCAGCTAGAAAGAATTAATTGGCAGTGTACCAGCCTAAGGAAATTGAATCTAACAGTGAAAATGAAATCAAAGCTGGGGTATGTGTCTTGAAAACAAGATGTACAAGGGAGGAGTCAAACGGGGAGAAACGAGAGGAAGGAGGTGAAAAGCATGGATGATGAAGTCAACCTAGACACCCAGCTCTAAGCGCATGAAAGGCAAGAATTTGTAGCAGGGAACTTGGAAATAGTAACTACAATGACAGTGTGAATTAGAAGTAGAAGCTTTTTGTGCTTCTTGAGTAAAATCTTGGTTTCCTTGACCAGCGCCCTGACACCAGTTCATTACTTACTGGTGTAAAGTGCAGGGGCTCACTCTTGCACTTGTAAGTACAGTAGGAGCTGTGAGCGCCGCTGTGTTTCGCAGAGTAGGAGGGCAATGATAGCTACCTCCTGCCCAGTTTCGCCATGCTCTTACCCACCCACTTGCGAGGATTTTGTGCAGTCCATATGCAGGATCGCACTGGGCGAGGGAAGGCTTTCTGTGGGACGCTTACTGAGCATTAGCCTAATTGCACTGCATGGTGGCGTGGCGGTTAAAAACCATGCTAATAGCCTACTATGCAGTGTTAATAGGCTAATACACAGTAAGTATGACTAAATAACCATGCACTGGTGCTACTGCACAGCTACTGCGGGCCAAATAGGATGGCTGGCGGGCTGCATCCGGCCTGCGGGCTGAATTTTGCCCACCCTTGCTGTTGGCTTTCGTTGCTTTGTATTCATCTTATGGTCTGCTGTAAACCCCAGCGCCGCCTTTGCAGCACTGCAGCCTCACCTGTGGTTCCTTGTCTGTATTTGGGCATGCAGTTATCCTGTCTTTTTCTCTTATATTCTTTACTTTTCACCACATTTCCATGCTGGATCTGAGAAACTCTGTTGAAATTGAGAGCCCCCCACCAAATCGGCAATCTTCCGACTGCCTCCAATCGGCCTCAGCAGGAAGGTCCGAAATATCTATTCATCTGCTGAGTTTCAGTGAGCATCATCCACCGTGCAGGACGAATCGGAGACGGCCTCAAATGTGCTGTCACCTTTTTATTCGTAATCTTTTTATTTTATCAAAGATGGAAATGTATCCACGCTGCAGGAAATGTCCCTGCTTTAACACAGGCACTGCCAGCACTTGTTAATGTAATAGGATTATTTTCAATTTCTCCTCGTGCTGCTATCGCACTGAAATTATACTTAACAAGGTAAGTGTGTGCTTCTCCCTCCATCCCTGTACCCTGTTCTTTTAATGTGTTCAGAGGAGCATTGCTTTCCTCTCTGTCTCCCTCCAATTTTATTAAAGGGTTTTAGAGTTTTTGCATTTTATTTTTCCTAACCTGCAACTTGTACAAGTTGGTGTCCTGCCTATGAACATAACCACACCTCCCAGAAAAAACCCCTCTTTTTGAAGCTGAGCTTATTTCTTGCTATAGCGTCAAAGTTTGGCTAACTCCTTGAGAGTGTGGAGAGCTGGAGCTTCATTTCAAGCCACTGAATTGGGGGACAGCGGTGGTTCTGATTTCAGAAAGATGGGGAAGAGCAGGAGGTGGGAAATCCTGCCCTATGCATAGACTTGCTTCTCACGGCATGCTTCCTGCCCCAAATTTTGGTCGCCACGAGATGAATCACTGGGTTCAGTGAGGATTGGGCTCTTTTTTTTTTCCCCCTCTTCTTTCTCAGTGGAGTGCTCCACTGGCATTCACACCTCAATGGTTTTGGGTGCCATCTAGAAGGGTAATTTAGGAAACGGGATAGATGAATAACCCCAGCATCTCGTTAAAATGACCCCTTCACCCCCTGCTGTTTCCCCTGACTGATGTCCAATTAGAGAGATGCAGTTAGCTGTATTCATCTGAAGTCAATCTATATATCTGAAGTTATATAGATTTGCACATTTATAGTTGAACGAAAGCAGATATAGATACACAGTGCGAGCTTTTGTGAGCTGCAATTCACTCCGTCAGATCCTGTGGCAAGGACGTGCACAAAGCTGCGATAGCTTCAGCCCACGACCGCTTGTGCTGTATCTGTATCTACTTTGCTTGGTGTGTAAGGTGCACGTTGACCCTGCCATCTACCTGAAATGAGATTGCAAAGCTGTGCAGGGAAGTGGCCATAAATTAGATGCTAAAGGCTCCTGTTGTGCCTCCGGTCTTCATAATGATATTCAGATCTTCCTGCATACCCCTCCCTGCGCTCGAATAAGACCGCTGCCGGGTTGGGTCTGGTCTGACCTAGGCATCTGCTGGCTCGTGGGGACCCTCTTGGGAGCTGTGCTGCAACGACTGTCAGTTGTCCAAAATTTGGAGCCCTTTCCATTAGTGGGGAGAAGTGGTCTTATTTTTTCTGAAGCAGTTCAGATGCCAGTCTTGATGGGGTGATGTGACCCCAGCTGACTTCCTGCCCCTTGGGCAGGGGGTTGGACTTGATGGTCTCGTGAGGTCTCCTCCAGCCCTAATGTCTATAAAATCTTTGGAAGCCAGGACAAGAGAATTTTTTCTCATCTTTTGGAAATGCATCAGCAGAAGTAAATAAATGCCCCCTCTCTGTTATCCATTTAAATGATGGTAATTTGGGGTCTTGCTTCAGAGCATGTAGTACACCTTGGGGAGAGGGCATTCACTCCCTTTACAGAGAGGAAACCGCACAACCTGAGCTCAGCTTTGCTGGGCAAATTTTCCTTCTGGCCATCACTTAATGCCATCAAATCCACATTTCTCCATAGAGTGGATGACTCTTGCTTTCACCTGTTACCTAATGAAGTGGGTGAGAGGAGGAGGTCGGGGTAGTGGAGGACTTTACAAGTCAGCCAGACAGCAGACAGACACTAAGCACTCCATTTGCACACCTGTTGTGCTGCACAGCGCATCCATACATCGACTGGCCAAACAGCGAGTGCTTTAGTCTAGCCCCGGACTTACAGATCCAATTACTCTCTAGCCTTGTCTGGGAACTACTGTGTTTTCACCAGGATCTTCTCCACCTGGAGTGTGAACAAGTCTGGATGTTTTTCCAATGACTTGTGTGCATCTCTCCTTTTATATATCAGATATAGCTCAGAAATAAACATGCAACTAGAAGCTTCCCTGCAAAGCACAATCTAGCAATTCAGAAGCTGAGTTCAATTCCTGGTTTCTGAAAAACCTCAGGCTTGCTCTTAAATTCTCATTCGGCCTCTGTTTCCTTGTCTGTGAAATGGCAACAATAAGCCACGACTGGTCTCGAACCGTTTTCACTTTTGTTTGCAGAAAGCACATTTGAGATCCTTTTGGGCAACGCTGTAGTGTGCTTCTCGAGGGCGGTTATTCCAACCGGAAAGATTTTGGCACTTCATGTAAAACGTATGTCGAAATCCCCTCTCCCGGAGCAGCTGCTCTTAAGCTGGAGCGCGGCAATGTTCACGGGAACACGATGCGTTATAGGACACGGAGGACGGAAAAGCAAAGGATGCAATTGAAACCAAAGAGGAACTTTACTAGACCAAACTTGAGCTGGAAAACACGCCTAATGTAGATCCCCTTGGGTATTTAATTAGCTATGTGCATTTAGGACTCTGTTTTATTTTATTTGCAGATCCCACCCCTGCTCCCCTTGGTAAGGGAAGATCCTGCATGTAAAGGGCACGCCATTTAACCAAGTGATTCCTACCTCAAGCGTGCAACTCCTGGCTGGACTATAGCTTTTTTAAGTGTTGATTATAGGACTCCAATGCCTCAGTGAATTGGTCCAGTGTTTAATTACCGTCATGGACTGATGCATGCCCCTCGCCACGTTTTCATGTTTCATTTTCTAAGCTGTCTAAAACTGCCAGCATGCGATCTGCCTGCTGGATTGATGAGATCTGTTATCAGGATTGTCTTCCAGATGTAGATATTCGCATCTCTTCGAAAATAACCACATTAGCTAAGGAACTGGCATGCAGAAAAGAAGGGTTTGTATCTAATAACCAGCATTGCTTCTCTCAACTTTGCGAGTGGCTGTTCTGCGGAGGTCCCCGTCTCATTTTCTTGAGACCCGACAGGCTCCCTACACAAAACGGCGCTATGTACAAAATGATATGCAATGAATATCTTTATTTCGCAGCTTTTGCGGAGTCGTTGTGGGATCCCTTCAGGAGAGACGTGCGGCTCTCTGAGTTGCGCTTGACTCCATCAGCTCTCCTGGTCACAGTCCCTTTATGGACTGACTTATTTTTAAGAAAAGCATCATTGCCTCGTTAAGCGGACGGTAATTGCAGTTATTTGCTAGGTATTGTGAATGGCAAGTGAGAATTGCAAAGTCAATTGGGAAACAGGGTTGTTTTTTGGGGGTGTTTTTTATTTTTATAAATACATGGATTACAAAGCCTAATGAAATCTGCCTTGCCTTAGAAACTTCTACCCTTGTTTTCATCAAGTGTTTTGTAGCAGGATAAATCTTGATAAATTAGCCCTGCCTCAGCAGCATGGAGACAAAAGGAGCTTTGTGCCAGGCTTGAGAGCGTTTCGGTGACTGCAGAGGATTGATATTGGTGCTGGGGAGCGCGTCTTTCAGAGCGCGCAGCGGTTATCTCCTGCTTTTCTGGCACCTCTGAGCTAAAATGCATGATACTACTATTCAAAATAGGCGATACGTTATTATGAACCGCAGGGTGAGCTTCTGGTAGGTGGAGGCAGCTGCAGTGACCGGCTCAGCCTTCTGCTATCTTGCCCGCAAAGCAGAAGAGCCGGTCACTGATTCTGGCTTATCTTGCACTGGTAGCCAAGGTTTGATAGTGGTTGTGAGGTTTGATTATCTTTCCACGGCTGCTGCTGCTTATTCTTAGCCTCCCATATGTAAATCGAATGAATAAATGAATTTTTATAATGCCATTGAGTTTAGTGAAGCCGCTCCCAATACATACCAGCTATGAAACTGAGACATGGCTCTTGGGCTAGGGCTGCTCTGCAGAGATGCTTGCGGGCATATCCTGCCCGCTGCCACCTGCTCACCTGCCAAACCTGACAATGTGATGGGAAAGCTACTCCAAGGGGTGTCCCCAGCAGCCACGTTCAGGCATGCCACGGGCAGGTCTCGTGTGGACGTGAGCGATGTCCCTGGAACAGTTTCACATCCTCGCTTTTGGATCTGGCGCGTAGGAGCAAGGATGTGCCAGGGACACCCCTTGTAGACATGCCTTTTTGGGGCTGTTTTTGTTATGCTGTGATTGCATCTAATGCAGCCATGCACACTCATCGGGTGGGTGTGAAAAACTCCCACCCACGTGAAGCGAGTGGCGATTCACGACACGACTGCAGCTCGCTATGAGCATGCTCAATGTTCAAAGTATTCCCCGGGATAGGGAGGACCTGAGCTTCAGTCGCCACTTCCACCTGAGAAATCAATCCTGGATTTCCATTTTTGGGGAGATTGCCCACACACTGGACTCTCGGGCCAAGGGTCTCTAGATCTTCTCCTGACGCTGCTCTGCTTTAGATAAAGAAATGCTTAATGGACCAGGGCCTGGAAGAAAGCGTTGTACTTCCCTGGAGTGTCCTTAACCAGCTTTCCACCTCTCTCAGTCCTTGATGAGGTTAGTGAGAGTCATCGGGAAGAAGAAACGGCACATCCTGGGTGAGCAGCTTAACCCTGGCATTACTTGGTAAAAGAGGGATGCTGCTCCCATACCACTTACACCAAAAAAAAAACAAACCCCAAAGAAAAAGAAACACCAAAAATATTTCACTTCAATAACTTTTTTTTTGTTTCATTGTTCCCTTACAAAGACAACAATGACCAACATTTAAACCCTGTTCAGACTGAGCCGCTTTCCTCCCATTTGGTTTGGGGAGGGAAGCTAAGAAGTCAGTTATTTACATGGCTCTAAGCTTGAATGGTGGCGGGACACTTTCTCCCCATACTCCTCCCAGTGCAAACTGAGATTGAAAGCATCCCTATGTCAGCTGAGACTTGTTTTGCTGCTTGCTCAGAAGATGCACAATCAGATGTTGAGGAGGAAGGTTGGGAGGGCCAGATTCTGATCCCCAAGTGTTAGGAGGGTTGCTATATTCTCTTAGATGCATCATTCGTGTCCTGTATTTAATGCACAAAGATATTTATCCTTTCCCCCATGGCGGGAGACATTCCCATAAGAGATGGCTTCCAGGAGTGGAAATATTTGTCAGAAAGTTAGAAAACCAATAACAAAATTTGGGGGCTTTTACTTCTGAATAAAATAAATAAATTTGGGGTGGGATGGGGGGAGCCTGTCATTTTATTAACAGCATAATTTGGGGTCTAAGCAGGAAAGTTCTTGACTTTTTTTTTAATTATTATTTTTAATTTTTTTTAATTTCAACCAGCATTAGAAACTTGGTGTGTAGGTGACTGGTATTACTGGATCTCAAAGGGTGCGTCCAGAGCGGCTCTGTCTTGCCAACACATCTCTGCTGCATTTAGTGCAGCAAATGAGAAGGGCGTTTGGAAACGGCAGCCGTCGCCACCTCCTCAATCGGTGCCGCTCGTGCTCTTGATGCTACATGAAGCTTTTCATAGTCCTATGAATTGGCATGAGTCACAGCTGGGGGATTATGGATGAATCTAGTTTGCAATGGCACTGGGCACCGATGGCATCCCCTGGCATGTACAGTAAGAATGGGTGGTTTAAAACAAAATCTGTGTTGCTCCATTTACTTCAGTGTGTTTGAGATGAAGACAAACGCTGGTGTAAAACAACGATGCTCCAAGTAATAAGAACTGTACTCGAGTGTGTATTCCTGTTTCCTTTTCACACTCGAACTGGTACTTTCACCTTTTTTTATTCGGACATCATCCCTTCCTAGGTATGATGCCAACGTGGTCCCCATTTTCAAAAAGGGGAGGAAGGAGGACCCGGGCAACTATAGGCCAGTCAGTCTCACCTCCATCCTTGGTAAAGTCTTTGAAAAAATTATCAAGGCTCACATTTGTGAGAGCTCGGCAGGACAAATTATACTGAGGGGAAATCAGCACGGGTTTGTGGCAGGCAGATCGTGCCTGACCAATCTAATCTCTTTCTATGACCAGGTTACGAAACGCCTGGACACAGGAGGAGGGGTGGATGTCGTATACTTAGACTTCAGGAAGGCCTTCAATACGGTATCCCACCCCATACTGGTGAACAAGTTAAGAGGCTGTGATGTGGATGACTGCACAGTCCGGTGGGTGGCGAATTGGCTAGAGGGTCGCACCCAAAGAGTCGTGGTGGATGGGTCGGTCTCGACCTGGAAGGGTGTGGGCAGTGGGGTCCCGCAGGGCTCGGTCCTTGGACCGATACTCTTCAATGTCTTCATCAGCGACTTGGACGAGGGAGTCAAATGTACTCTGTCCAAGTTTGCAGATGACACAAAGCTATGGGGAGAAGTGGACATGCCGGAGGGCAGGGAACAGCTGCAGGCAGACCTGGACAGGTTGGACAAGTGGGCAGAAAACAACAGGATGCAGTTCAACAAGGAGAAATGCAAAGTGCTGCACCTAGGGAGGAAAAATGTCCAGCACACCTACAGCCTAGGGAATGACCTGCTGAGTGGCACGGAGGTGGAAAGGGATCTTGGAGTCCTAGTGGACTCCAAGATGAACATGAGCCGGCAGTGTGACGAAGCCATCAGAAAAGCCAATGGCACTTTATCATGCATCAGCAGATGCATGATGAATAGGTCCAGGGAGGTGATACTTCCCCTCTATAGGGCGTTGGTCAGACCGCAGTTGGAGTACTGCGTGCAATTCTGGGCGCCACACTTCAAGAGGGATGCGGATAACCTGGAGAGGGTCCAGAGAAGGGCAACTCGTATGGTCAAGGACCTGCAGACCAAGCCCTACGAGGAGAGACTAGAGAAACTGGACCTTTTCAGCCTCCGCAAGAGAAGGTTGAGAGGCGACCTTGTGGCTGCCTATAAGTTCATCACGGGGGCACAGAAGGGAATTGGTGAGGTTCTGTTCACCAAGGCGCTCCCGGGGGTTACAAGAAACAATGGCCACAAGCTAGCAGAGAGCAGATTTAGACTGGACATTAGGAAGAACTTCTTCACAGTTCGAGTGGCCAAGGTCTGGAACGGGCTCCCAAGGGAGGTGGTGCTCTCCCCTACCCTGGGGTATTCAAGAGGAGGTTAGATAAGCATCTAGCTGGGGTCATCTAGACCCAGCACTCTTTCCTGCTTATGCAGGGGGTCGGACTCGATGATCTATTGAGGTCCCTTCCGACCCTAACATCTACGAATCTAGAGGAAGCACATGTGGTAGATTTGGTCAGGGAACTGGTAATAGGTCTCTCCTAGGTTTTATCCCATCTCTGCCACTGATTTACTCTATGACCTTGGGTAGATTGCATAGATTTCCTATCTGTTTCCTCCTCCAAATAATACTTATTTCTCTCGCCTTGTCCTCGTCATAGTTAATTGGTGCCTGGCTTCTACTGTGCTTTGAGATCTTTGGAGGCATACCGCTATAAAGGGCAAGGTATGAATAAAAAGTAAGTGTTAAAAGGCTTTCCAAATGGCAGGTTGCCTCGGGGAAGGGAGAACTCGCCTCTGCTTCATTGAAAAGGATTTTTTTTTTATGATGCTGGATGTAGGGAATTTTATTCTTTCAAATATATGTGCATTTATAATGCATAAAAATGAAGTTAAATGAACTTCACTTTGTGGCTGAAGAGGAGATATTAAACGCAATGCAATTGCAATGCATCTGGAAGAAAAGCAAATCAGTGCTCGTAACCGCAGGGCAGGGTGGCAGCGTGTGGCTCAGGTTGCTGCTATTATGTTCGGGTGATGTACAATACGTAGACGGGAATCGGTCCGAGTTAAAGATGCCATTAAACTGTTGGGTAAAGTTGTTACCAGGATTTCTCGGTACCCAGAACCAGGGGTTGGGTCTCACCCCCCGTGTTGATGTCAATGGAGACGCCGCTGGCTCAAGCGGAGTTTGAATCAAGTCTTAAATTTCATGCTGTTGTCCATGGGGAAGTGCAGTTGTGGGGACTGTCTTCCCCTCCCTAGGATGCCAGTGGTCTGCAGACAGTCATGGCTTTGCTCACTGGGGACCTGGTAATGAAAAGCTCCTCTTGCCACTCGTAGACCCCCAAACTCTCCATTGCAAGCTTCCTTTTTTTTGCCGACAAACAGCCTGTTGAACGCGGGCTGTTTATGGGGCACCGTGCATGCTTTTCTGGCTCAGCGAATAAACCCTTTTATCCACGTGGCACATTGTGGAACGGTTGAGTCAGAAAATGTTAGGCTCATTTAGTTATTGTTAAGTTTTGCTGAGAAAGGAGACAGCTAGTTCACACTCCAGGCCCGTTTTTTTGCACAAGCTACAAGCATTTAATTGGGCTGTTTCTTTTGCTGTGAATTCGCAGCTTCTCCTCTGCCGACTGTCTTCCCGGTCCAATTACAGCAACTGAATCTCCATGTGAAACGATGGAGCCGGGTCTCGCGGGCTGGTAGGAATGCAGCAAATTGCTGTGCAAGGTGGGGGATCCGAGTTCACGCTGTGAAGGTCTTGTGCCCGCTTGTTCCCTCCGGAGGGGAAGCATTGTGTAATGTTTTGAAGACCAAACTATTTGAAAGGGGTTGTTGATGCCAGCTGGCTGAATTGGAGACCCTGAAGACCCCCGACTCCTAACTCGCGTGGGTTTGGAGTAGCACATGCTTGGTATTTTGCAGATTTGGAGCCCAGGGGTCTCGGTGGGTTCCCAAAATTGGCAGCCGCTTGAATATTTATGTTAGTCTTGGTGTTTCTTGCCCATTCCCCTGGTTGCACACTGAGTGACACCTCGCTGCCTCCCACTCTCCTGAATTGCAAGGAGGGCTGCCTGAAAGGTGATTTACCTATCAGTTCTCCAGGCAGCTCCAAGTTTTATTTTTCACTTCTCCTAAAAGCCCTATTATGTAACCATGGGGAGATGATGGCTGTGATAGCCTCTGCTAGATGGCTGGTTATTATTCTGATGAGCCGAGGCTCCACTTTAGACGTATATTCTCCCCGAGTTCCTGAGATGCTTTTGGACACTTCAAATGAGAAGCCTCTGTATGAATTTTAAGCCTTTGGAAACAAAGGCATAACTTCAGTCATTATGATGCCTATCTCACCAAAAGCATGAGCCACCTTTAATGTGTCCTAGCCCCACAGTGCCCCTATGGGGTCCAGAAAGGGCGGCTATCGTCATTATAGAAATGAATTTGGGGGTGAGGATCTCTTATCTTTGGAGGAGTTGGTAGTAGCCATTGGACTATGCTTCCCTTCAAACCACATTGACTCTTTCTTCTTTCCTTGACAAGAGCCACTTAGGATTTGCTTAGTCCCTCTCTGACTAGGATCATCTGCCAGCTACATCTGCACCGTTGGTGCAGTCTGTGTGAGCCGATTTGCAATTTCCCCCCCAAAAGCTAATTCCCCTTCTCTGCCGAATGCAGCTGGCAGCTTTGAGACCCGAGTCCTCTTGCACTTTGAACAGCCACAAGCAGCAGCAACCTTAGGGGAGGGCATACCGGGCAACCGCCCAGGGCCCCACACTTTAGGGGGCCCAGATTTTTTGGGTGGTGTGAAGTTTTTTGCAAGTAAATGCCTCTATTTGTATTTTAACCCTCAATTATTGATCTGATTTCCCCCAAAGAATATTAAAAAGACCCACGGTACCACTGTGGTGGGTTAATATTTACCCGAGTACATAGCTCTAAGAGGCCCCGAATGACTCTCTTGCTCAGGGCTCCAACAACCCTAAGGCCACCGCGGCCACAGGGATACGTTGCAGCCTGCGTGCTAGTTTGCCAAACCGTCACGGGAGAAGAGAGGCGACTTGCACCTTCCTCGCCATGTCGGCTGACTCCCTAATGCTGCCGGGTTAGGGACTGGAAGTTTTTTGTGCAATGGGGTGCTGCTTTGGCTATGGGAGGGAGCTGCAGAGCAATGGTGACTAACCCCAGCTAGAATGGAGTCGGCTTGTCGCGGGCTCTGCCAAGTTGGCGTGTGCCCTCAAACATCCCCTCCGGTCACCTTCCATAAAGGCTTGTCATGCTTTTTATTTCACTGCTGTTCCTGATAGCTGGTTGGGGAGCCTAAAAAGTAGCGTGAGGAGACTATAGAGCCTTCTCTTTTCCAGCAGCAGCAAAGAAAACCACCCCCTTGCCTTGCTGCAACTTGAATTCATAGTGCTCCCCGATACTACTTCCCTTGGGGTGCTGAGATTCCCACCATGAATTCAGATTTCTTTAACCACCGATGAAGAGCTCTGTTGCTGGACAGGATGTAGAGGCCCACCTGAGACCTGCTCAGTGCTTCGATGCTTCCTGGTAGCACTTGGGTCCTCGGGAAATGGGGATATTTCAGTAGGAAGCACTTTTCCTCTAAGATAAAGCTAGAGCTCTTGCATGATGGTAGAGAGTACTGAGCAGTTCCCAAGTGAAGGTTGTACTGACTTGTGGTTATTAGAGGCTTCACAGCACGTCTAGGGGAGACGGCTCTGAACTCGGTTGCCCAGCATCCTGCAATGAGTTGTAACCAAGGAAACCAGCATTATGTTGGGACCACTTACTCTGGATTTCCCCTTTGCAAAGACAGCGCAGCATGGTTGCAGACAAAGTACTGCAGCAAGATGATGTTGGAGAGGTGGGAGTTTGTATTCCCTGTCCCCCTCACCTCTCTTTTTTTTTTTTTCCTGAGGGCTTCGATAGTCTAGTATTTCTCGGCACTGCACTACTAGTCCAATAATATCTGAAAGCATAAGAGCCTGATTTATGCAAGGGAGCAAGACAGCAGGACAAAGCGGATGGCTGGCAAGGAGGAGGCAAAACGGAAGACCTGTTTAATTATGTCCATTTGAGCAAGGAGCAGTAATCTTCCTCCACCTTCCCATCCCCAGCCCTGTTCGAGGGTTGGCCACCAACAACAACAGCAGCTGAGCCAAAAAAGCCTGTTGCTTTCATTCTCCCCTGCAGTCAAGTTCATGATGGACCTTTACATGCAATGATCCTTCAGACTTTCCCGGGGTGCCGGGGTACGGGAGGTTGAAGGCAAGAAATGCATTCAACAATGAAACATCCAAATTTAGCGAGGTAGAAGAGCCTGTTTCATAGATTACTGTCCAAAAAACACCTTCTTGGATCAACATCTAGGCTGTCTTTTGTTTCCCCCCCTCCACCTCCTTTTGAGGATAACATAAAACGTTGTAGTGCAGAAACTGAAAGCTCGCCATTAAAATATGACGCTATTAGTTACTGTGAGTGTGTTCAAAGGAAATTAATATAAAGCGAGAGTTAGGAGAAAGGGAAAAGTGAGTGGATAAAGTTGGGATAAAGTGAGAAGAGGACCTCGATGCCGGGAGATGTTCAAGGTACCAAAAATAGTGGACGCGTAGGTTTGGCTGCAGGACATGTGCATGTTCACTCCTAGGGGCCTGGTGTTGCTTCGGCATTCCTACAAAATGTGGACGAGTGCCCTGAGGTCACCAGGGAGGGTTGTTATTGGGATTGGAGCTAGAAACCAGTCTCAGCTGGTGTAAATTGGTGTAGGAAATCCAGGAGCGCAGCTGAAGTACCCATTGTGCAGGTTGGCTTTTTCCTGGGAGTCGGTTGTCAGTTGTCCCATTTGGTTTAGCAGGGGTCTAATGTTACCCTGCCTTTCTTCCAGCTCCCCACGCATCTGAAAAAGGACTTTTTATTGTCCTTGATACGTGTAGCCAGTTGGAGATCGGTCGCAGCCTTGGCTTTCTTGGTTCGCTCCCTGCAGATACGGACCCGTACAGAATACTCCTCCTTTGTGGCTATTCCTATCTTCCATCCTTTATCAGCCTCTCTTTTTTTGGCGTAGGAGGTCCACGAGTTTCCTGCAGAGGCAAGGAGGTTGCTGCACCCTTTTGCTACTTTTCCTCCAAGATGGAGGGACATCCCTTGTGCTTCCAGGATCGCTCCCTTGAGGAGAAACCACTCCTTGGACTCCCTTCCCTGTCGAGTCGTGGTCCCTTAGGATCTCAACAAGGAGCCTCCTGAGCTTATCAAAGTCGGCTTTCCTAAAGTTGAGGACATCCATGTTGCTGAGTGACTTGCCAGCTTTGCGGTGGATAGTAAAAGTGATCGGCTCGTGGTCGCTGTCTCCCAGTTTCCCTTCGATCATTAGGTCGCTGACTAGATCATCCCCCTTTGCCAGTACCAGGTCGAGCAGCGCTTTGCCTCGTGTCGGTCCACAGACTTCTTGAGTCGGAGCTCATCCATGCAGGTGAGGAAGCTTTGCGACCATTTAGTGGGAGAAGTATTCATGCAACTAAGTGCAGCAGTCCCAACCTATCTGCTGTTCGGTTCCCCCTTCTACCACATTTCTTTTGCATTAACATTTATTTTCTTTTCCCAATGCTTTTTTGCTAATGGGCTTCAGTGGGAGGAGCCAGACTTGGTTCCTTAATTTTAATTTCACTTGGATCTGGTTGCTGTTGCTTCGGGAAAGTCGAGCGTGTTAACATTTCTTCCTAAAAGTTGTAAAGTTTGTCACACTTTCATACTATTGCTAATCCTTCTGATATTTTCTTGTTTAATTGAGTGCATTTGGTGGTGCAATCCTTTTCTACCTTAGTGGTCGTGCTGTAGATGAGAATCTCTTTTTTTTCTCTCTCTCTCCATTAATTAAATAAGCTTCTACTCTTCCTGACGGCTTGAAAATCTTAATCTTTATGGATGTAGCAAAGGGCAAATAAAGAATAATAAGCCACTTAAAAAAAAAATCCTTAATTTAAAAAAAAAAATTTTTTTAAGTCAGTTTGGGTCATTTTAGGGTTTTTCCTTCAGACTCCAGAACATCTGCGGCTGGCGTTATGATGTGCTTACGCCACCCACTCCCGCTGCCAAGAAGCCATCTTAACGTTTCCATCTGACAGCAGGTAGCTGTAAAATATATCTCCTTTTCCTGGAAATGGTTGAAATGCCCCAGATCTTGTAAAAGTGGGGGGGAGGGAGAGAAGATGCTTTTGTTAATAAGACTAGTCTGGCAACTAGACCTCTGCCGAGACAGCTTTAGCATGGTGATAATCCATTTAGCAGGGATTTTATGCGAGTTTTTAAAATATTGATAAGAGAAATAACCCTCCTTCCTTTTCACTAGCTCTTGTCGGCAGATACCGAGCACCTTGTTAAACATGTGATTACCAATAAGTAACGGGTAATTCCACTGCTCTTGAAATCCCTGCAAGGCGTCTTGCAGGACAAGACCTGGTTTCTGATTTTTCCCCTTCATTTTTTTTTTCCCTTCCTCTTTCATACCAGATGCAGGCAGGCAATTTTTTTCCCCCACTACATGAATCCTATTCTTTTTCCTTTGAATCCATTTTCCTGCATGCTGGCCTGTCTTGCAGCGTGCTGTCCAAGGACGAGGAGGATGTCGGTGCCTAGGAGGAAGAAGGGGCAGTGGGGATAATGAAATCTGGTGGGTTGCAGAGAGGAGAGAGCGGGGACAAAGCAGACGTGCTGGGCCAGATCCTGGCAGTAGGTCAATGGCAACCTCTCCGTTGGTTTTCAGGCAGTCGTGCCGATTTTATACCAGTTGACTCATTCAGGTAAATAGTTCATACCCCTGCTACAAAGACACTGATGGGTGCTACAGGTTCTCCCCATTGCCCGGTCCACATGAGTGTGCACGGCCCTGCTCGAGCATCTTGCCTCTGAGCTCAATGGTCTTATCTCTGGTAGTTCCTAGTGCACTGGGAGCTGCGCCAAGGTGGCTGTGGGGTGGGATGAGGCATCCCACTGCAAAACAGGTTACCCATTCATTTTTACATTTTGCCTGTTGATTTACACCCTTCTGTCAGAGTTGACTTATTAGTATACTCCTCAAAAATACTTTTGGAGGCTCCTCCCCGTGTCCCAGTGCCTTCCCGATGCTCATTAGAGATGGGTGTATCATATGACTAAGGAATTGCTTTCTCTCATTCCCCTATAGCTCCTTGTCCAGTATAAGCCGAAAGCAGCACCACCCCTAAAGCTCTTCTGTCTGTCTTTGTCTCTGTCCTCTTTGTCTCTGGCTTTCTGCTCTGAGCTTAAAGAAATGGTATTTCTTGGATAAAAGTATGCAGCTAGGGTCACTCATCATCCTCACATCTTTCCCTACTTTGAAACAGCTCCGAGCAGAGTCTTTCTGGAGGTTTAGAAACATTTGCTGCTGTTTCCTCTTCTCTATATTCGTGTTGTTTTGCAAGTACTATGTATAAGGAGCTGTGGCATTTCAACCTGTAACCTCTCTGATAGCAAAACCCCCTCACCATCTGGAATCGCTCCATACTAAAGCAAGCTCTGGACAATCATTTTGTTGCTAATTAGTCCTATTGATGGCAGGGAGTCCTGATTGTGCACTGTGAAATCGTTGTAGGCAGGGCTGTAGGAGTACAGAACCGGACACTGTATAGGACAGGAGATGGCAGGTAGCTGTAGATGGGATGGAAAGCACAAAATGGGTCAGTGTGATAGATGGCGTGCTGAGACCGTGTCCGGGATCGAGCAGCTCTGAGCAAAGGTAAAGGTTTTATCCAATCCTCACATGGGAGCCATGCAGAAGATACGGTGTAGCTCTTGGGAGCTGCAGCGTTAATATGTGCTGTCGTGCAGCTCTTGTTTCTAGGCGGTGACATGCTGAATGCAATGCATCCTGGCTTGCATTAGGAAAATTTAAAATGTTCCAGCATTTTTAATGAAAGGAGCATACTCTGTACCATCCTTTTATTAGCGAGATCCCGTGAGAGATCTCAGAGCCTCTTGATTAACGATTGCAAATGCAGAAGCCCTTCTTCGAACCCTACTGTACGCACAGTTTAGTTTTCCTGTGCTGGGCAGAGCAGCTAAGAAAAAGCAGCCACTAAGTACAAACCCCCCCCCACAAAACAGGGGACAGTGCCACATTTTTAACACTGTTTCCCTCCAGTCCTAGCCCTGCTGCATTGGCCACTGAGCCCATTACACAGACATGCTTGCAGATAGGCAAGTCCAGCGGCAGGAAGCTGGCAGCTGTAAGGAGTCTCCTCCCCTTACTTCTGCCCTTTGGCAGCAGAGGACCAGAAAATGGGAATAAGGTTTTGCTTTAGATTAATAAAGTGCCAAGCCTCCCAGCTGAAAACAAATAGGAGAACAGTCCTAAAGCCAGATAGTTACTTAAGCAATATTGTTTTGCAAGCGCAGAGCTTCGCTCGAGTATGGTCCAGTCATCTTGGACACCCGTCGCCAACTGCTGTTCATGGCTAGGTGCCATCCTCTTTTCCTCTTTCTTTCTCCTATCGCATTCCCAATTGTTTACAGATGTCATTTTGACCCTTGCTGTAGCAGGGAGTACAGGGAATCGCTGCAACCCTATGGCGCCTGGCACAGCTCTAGGGAAAAGCAGTTGTCACCACTGCAGTGAGGCCGAGGAGAGCCAGTGGGGAAGAAATATGAGCGGCGGCAGTAACGAGAGCCAGGGTTTTAGTTGCAATTATGCAAACCCCAGTCCAGAGCAGATGCTTTCTCGCCTAACTCGGCTCATGACAAGGAAGAGACTCTTTTACAGAGACGCAGGGACGGAAGGGACCTTCAGAGGTCATCTAGTCCAACTCCCTGCCTGAAGCACGTTCATCTCTATCTGAACCCTCCCATGAAAGTCCCTGTTGGCAAAACCACACAGTCACAAGGCATAACATCCTAACCTGCCACAGGTAAAGCAGGGCACTGTCACCTCCCTTGTCTTGCAGCTATAGCTTCTGTTGATGCATGCAAAAACCACAGGTGCCTGTTTTTGCAGCCGTGTCTTAGTGCAAACTCCTATTGAGTCTGACCCAGCAAGACTCCTGGATGCTTCTCCGTAGCATTGCCATCCAGCCAGCTATCACCCACTTTATGTTTGGGGAGCAGTTGGCAGACAGGGGTATAAGGGCATTTTCAGTATCTGGGGAGCAGTGGAAAATAGTGAAGGAGGTTAACTAAGCTTGCAATAAGGAGTGCCTGGATTTCACTACCTGAGATGCTAACTGCGCAGTAGCCTAATAACACTTTGCAGTAGAGCGCCAGCAAAACCCATGCTATTATGCTACTATGCAGCCGTATTAGGCTAATATGCAGTAAAACACTGTGCACCAGCACTATTGCATGGTTGCCTAAGACTACTGTGTATTGATTTAGTATTTTGGTTAACCGAGTACTAAACTTAATGCACAGTAACTGGTGCATTAATGAACGTGTCGATGCACCCACTGCTTCAGACACAGTTACCAAACTGCTCCATTTGATTTTTGTTCCTAAGGGACAACTTGGTCCATAAGACAAAATGAATCCTTGGCTCTAAAAAGGTCAAGTGGTTCTTTGGGCGGTACCAGAGAGCATGGCGTCCCATCTTAACTAGTTGTTTTGTGCTTACAACAAACGCCGTGAGATGTCGATGCTTACCGGTGACTGGAGACTGCAAACAGTGGAGTTGGAAAGCCTGTAATATCCCTATGTGCTTGGGAATAGAAATCTTACAGATAAATCGCTGCGAAAATGAATGGTGGGTGAGGTAAAAGAGCAATTGAGCTGGTTTGAGATGGGACTGGATACCAAGATGTGCAGCTTGACTCTTCCCTAAAGCACCAACGGGCCTTTGGGCACCTCATGGTCGGGGGAAATCTTGGTTTCGCAGTTCAAGTAGGAGAATCCCACCGAGTGCTCTGGTTGGCATCGAGTTGGCAGTAACTTGGAGGGAAGAGCGCTGTCTCCCGAATCGACCGCCGCTTGACTCGGACCCTCAGCTGGCCTAAACCAGAGTCACTTCCAGAATATCGGTGGAGCTACGCTGCTTTCCACTCATTGAGCATCTGTCACTTTGACTTGCCTTTGCGACTGAGCCCTGATTTCTAATTCCTCTCTTGAGCATGTTCAAGGGATCGTGGCTGCATGTTCTGCAGTTTGGCCGCCCCGTATTACCATGCCATGCATAAATACTTTACTGCTTCCCGTTAAATTATATGGATCCTTATAAGATGCTTTGCGATAAGTAAACTCATGCATGAAAGCAGCATTTTAAAGTCTTCAAACACTATCTCCCTCCCGTAATCTGCTTTATAGCCTCATGCTTTGCTGCTATCTGTTAAGAAAGTGTTTAGTTTTCTTTTAGGAGCAGGATTTGCAGTATGCGGTCTTAGCCACCTTAATGGCATGCTTGTCTGTAACATCAGCAGTTTTGTGCAATGGGATTTGCCGTGTTTTTTTCCCCCAGTTTTCCAAAAGCTGAGTATTGGAAGCCATGTTCATGTGTTTAAAACTGCCTGAGTTTGCTTTTTCGTTTTTCACCACTAGCATGGATCACTCCATTTATTCTTTGTCCTTCATCAGTTTTACGCTCACTTCTCATGCATTGTACTTAAATTTCTTTAAAAATTTACCCTCAAATCTCGTTGTCGTTTTGCCATATATCACATAGGGGTGGTTGTGCAAAACACCAAACCTCAGTGAGGGTCTGCCTAGCAGCTAAGGGCTATTTATTAACAAATGAAAGGCTTTCTCTTGGAAGGTGCTTTCTGACCCAGCAAAGTGCTTAATCGCATGCTTGGTTTCAAGCGCATCAAGAATCCTGCTGAAGTCGATACCCCTGTGTTTAATGCTGATCATGTGCTTCATTGCCTGCTTGGGCTGAGGACAAAGCACACAAGTAGTTAGCAGGGTCAATCGTTTCTCCTGAGACTTAACCCTTTAGGCTAGACCATGAACAGAATAAATATCAATCAGCAGTTCCTAATGAGCAGGGGTCATAGCGTACCTTCTAGACCAACATCCAGATGAGGGTGCTATATGCCATGTTGAGGCCTCAAGGAGCAGATCTGAAAAGTTAAAGCATAATTAACTTGTGCAAAAAAAATCTATACAGAGCTTTCAATTGGATGTGGCAGAGCAGGGATATTCCTAGATTTATGAGGCTAATTGCCATTGGGCATCCCATGAGCAAACTACGGCCTTCACCAAATCTGCACTTACTAACAGTTTCCATACCCTAGTATTGTTGGTTCACTGGGTGGTATTTCCTTTTCTGAATGGTAGATGACAGTCCTTGGCAAGGAAAAGACGTATGGTGACCACTATATGTTTGATGGGTTGGTGGCTGCAGTCCATGTCAGTGGAGAGATGTTCACTTTGGAGAACTCCCCAAAACTGCTGGTACCAACTGCTGATAATTTGGTAGAGAAACCAAGGATGGGGAGTGGACGGCAACTCGTGCCTGAAAACGGGTCGGACAGAAAGCTGTAGAAACAACTTCCCCGCAAGGCGTCCTCCAGGTCATGTTGTGGGGAGTGTTAGCTTTTAGTGTCGTGAACTGCACCGTCTATTAATATTTGGTGGCTGTCAGCCTGGCCATATTCACCACCGCTAAAACCAACTTATATTTAGAAGACAGGCTCAGCTTGGACAAAGGGGATTAATGCTCACAGCTGTACATCAAGATTTAATATCAATTGGAGTCAGGTGGCTCACTCTTCCGGCTTGGCTTGGACGTTGTTACCCTCCTGAAATTTATAAGACAACAAATTCCAAGTAAGTGTCAGCTTTTAAGCCATCCTATTTGTATTAATAACTTTATATGGTAGGGAAAGACAACTGATCTACTGCTCAGCTGCTTCCAAGCTTTTAACACATTTGTTTTCAGGATAAGGAATGGTATAATTCACACTAAAAGCATGCCAGGCTTACCTTTATTCCCATTTGCATGGTGTTTTTGTTTTCTTTAAAATAGCAGCAAACTAATTAAAACTTTAAAGGCTGACACATCCCATTACAGTGCACAAAAGTGAGCGCTCTTCATACCACCTAGTGTGAATTGAGGTAATCTCTACATGGTCAAAGTGTGCTCATCATTTATTATTCCTTTTTTTTTTTTTTTTTATCAGAAATAAAATTCAAAGTGTTTTAGCATTTCATCAAAAGTATTTTGGTATTGGACAACTGCCTTTTCTTGATAAAACGGGGGGGGGGGGAAACAGGATATGCCTTTAAGAGAAAAATAATAATTTTTTATTATCAGCATCTACACGTGCTAAAGAATTGCACCAGGATAGTACTCGTGTTTTACCAGCGCTAACCTACAGTGGAGTTAATTAGTCTACTGCGGCCTAATAGGGGCACATGTGTAGACACTGAGACTTTACTGTGGAGCTAATTAGGCAGCTCTGCAGTAAATGTCTTGTGTAGATGCGTCCCAAATGATGTAAATCTGGTCTGATCCATTGGTGATCAGCTCCAGGCCCAGTCACTTGGCCTAAGTTTGTCTCGAGAGGTCTGTGTTTCTGCACGGCTGACCTCAGGCAGGGGACCATCTGAGCCTTTTCAGTGATGCTGATCTCCCAACGCTTTGAGGGTAGTCTGTGAAAGCTACCAGTGTTTACTGCTTCTGCCTTTCAGGCATAATTTATCTCATTTTAGGCACCCAAAATCAAAGGCCTATTTAAAAAAAAAAAAAAACAGCTTTGGTTCTCTCTTACCTAATTTCTCCATCTGCAAAATGAAAGCGACGGCTAAATCGCAGGGCTTTGAGGATTAAGCCATTACTCTTCACAAAGCACTTTGTGATGTGGGATGATGGGAGGATTGTACCAAGGTGCATATTTATATTCTGCTTATAATCTGGTCTGTGCTCTGTATGCCAGTGACAGGCTTTCCTGGGTCAGGTTTCTCACCCGGCGTGCTTTTTTTGTTGCAAATGGAAACACTGAAAAAACAACCCTGCCTTCAGATCCTGACTTGTTTTGACCAAGTACTGCAGGAGCAGGTGACGTTCTTCTGTTGTCCCTAAATCATCAGGCCTGTTTGAACCCCGGGTCAGGCTGAGAGCCGGTTTCTCAGCTGGCATAAAGGAGTGTAACACTGCAGAAGACGGTATCGCTGGGCTAGCTAACAACCAAACGAAGTTCTTGCTCTCAAATATCTGGTCCTGCTTTGGGTGGGGTGGGGTGAATGCTAAGGTGCATGGGTGACAAGGGTGCAAGTTTTGAAGCCGTAGCAGAAGTGCTCATGGTGCAGCCATGTCAGAGTCCAGCAAATCTGCAAATTTGGCTAAATACCTAGTCACGAGGACAAGGGCACAAGAAGGAAGGGAGGTCCTACTTTGAGGTCAAAGTGAGCATGAAGAGCAGTCATGGAGGTGGATTTGTATAAGTGGAAGCTGCTGCAGGAGACTGATCTACTGGCTCTCAAGCCATTGGCCCAGGTCTTCAGCAAGTGTAAATCATTGTAGTCCAAGGATGAGGAGAGTTCTCGTCTCCAGTCTACTTTTCCTGAGCCATCTCCAGCATCTGCTTTATTCCCTTATCCCTAGTGCCTTCCCATCAGTTCTGATTCAAAGCTCTGTGGCTAAAGTCTGGTGGTAAAAGCCCTTCTCTCTTGCTTCCCTTTTAGTTTTAGATCCAAGCCACCGCAATGCTGAGACAGATGACAAAACCACTTATAATCCTTCTGAAGAAATTGGTGTAAAAATGTGCCTCCTTATCCTTGCTGTCTCTTGTAGAGTCCTTTACCCTCCCAATTTTTTTTTGTCTCAAGTTGCCAAGACCCAGAGAAGAGAAGAGGTGAGGGTGACAGAAACAACCTTGCCATGTATAATGATTATCCACTCCCAGGCTCCAAAGTGGTGTTTTTAATCATCAGCTTTGTCAGACACCGGGATCAAAGAGATTTTGACATTTGATTTATTTGGGTTTAGAAGAACCTCTGGATGCCAAACGATCACCATTTAAATTGCAAAGCGCAATCCTGGCATGAAGTGGAATGACCCTGCGTTGCCCTCTATGATCTGCTTCATAGCCATCATGACTCTTTAGAGTTATTTGACTTGACATCAATTAGCTGGCATTCACAAGGGGAAAGTCCTTTTTTGCATTTAACCTGTAGTCATCAATGTCATTTCCCTCCCAAGACATGACAAGGAGCTGACTGCATACTTGCTGTCTGCATCAAAATTCATTGCTGCTGGCAGTAAGAATAAGGCGAACAGGAGAGAACCTTTGCAGAAGATGCAACAAGTGGGTTTGGGGACTTATTCATGCATAATCATTCTCCCATTTCTTAAATGGCTAGTGAAGCAACAACAACAAAAAATCTATGTAGTATTCTTCTAGTTCCCAGATATTATCACTAAAGGAAAAAGAAACCAATCCTACCTTCTCAGCTTGTGACATTTCCCAGTGGTCCTGCTGATCTTAAGGTCTTGGTCTGATGAATCCGAGCTGATTTTAACAGAAGAGGTTCTTTTGAAGGGAGCGACTTCCATATAGCTCGGACCCCAGCCCTGTCTCACTTGTTCACCATGCCCTGCCTAGGATGGTCTACAATACAAAGCAACAATTAGCAGCGACATAAGAAATTGTAGGTTTGTATATTCTTACATACAAAAGATTCTGGACATGGTAAAAGATTAAAGTACCCCCAGGCAAGCAGACCCAAAGGGCTGATAACTAGCTTCCAAGGCTGAAATGGAAAACCAGTTTGGAAGCTCACCAGTTTTGTTGGGCATCGTGACACTCCTTGATGTCACCATTGGATGCAGCAGCAGTTGGAGAAGGAAAAGTCCGTATGGATGGAGAAATGGTGGAAACATGTCCTGTTCCCTGCGGAGGGGACATAAGTCTTGCTGTAGAAGAGATGAAGGGAATAGGATGTAGCCTTGGACTTGCTTCTTTTCCATTCAAGTGGTACCTATAATGAATTGGTAGAAAGGCCAGGAGCTGCCAACACTTCTTCACTAGGCACTAACAATTCCTGCTGCTTCCACTTGACACTGTCTGGTGCAAGTTTAGTATGCACAGAGTGGCCGCGTCCAGACAAGTGTGGGCGTGCGGTGGGTAGCACCACAGACCCATTTGCGGCACCACACACTAGCATTCCCTGTACTGCTACCTTGCAGCATGGGTTTTTTGACCCCAGGAGATTCCAGGGTCAAAAAAACCCTCGTGGAAAATAAGCAGAGCGGTGCACGTGGCAACAGCACGCACCACCCAAAACCAGAGCCTGGCCAGCCAAAGCCACACTCCAGCTGCTGGACAGGCTTCCAGCTGCAGGAGTGCCACGGCTCCAGCTTCCCCTGCCCCCAGAACCCCAAGTCAGGCTGCTGAGGCCAGCACACCCAAGGTAACCTGCCATGTGCCAGACCATGGGTGGCACAGACGTTCCCTAGGGACACATAGCAGTGGCATGTCATGGCTACTTATCCCTGAGGAATCAAATGTCCATGCTCATCTGGATGTGGCCGGTGGGGGAGCAGTGATCCAAGCAAGGGAGAGAAAGAGAGTGCCGTTTTCTGGCTGAAGAGTGAGCAGCACTTCCTTCCACTTCTAAACTCTTCTGGCATGACAGAGGACTGAGGTCCCTTCTTAGCAGAAGCTTTAGGTGGTGCCATGGGAGTACAAAGCAACATTACTATCTGCCACTCCCAGAGTACTGGGCTCATCACACCGCCACAAATCTCTGTGCTTCTTAAAGGATGGTCATTCCATATGAAGAGAGATGGTGACCTTCCTGAGCCCAAACAGAGCCTGTACAGGAGGTGAAAAGATGCCCTGACAATGGATGAAATATAAATACCTGGAGAAAGTGGCAGAGTGGGAAGAAGGACCTGGGTCTTCAACTCCCTATGCTTGGGAAGACGCAACTGTCCAGCAAACTAATGTTGAGGTTTTAGGGGCCTGTTCCTGGCATGGAAATTGTTCTTCTTGCAGCTTTCTCAGGATAGCAGCGGGTACTTCTATATGTTCAGTACCTTCCCTGTACCCCAGCCTCTATGGCATTGCCTCAGTGGTACCATTGAGACACTAACAGCACTAATTGGCAACAGCTTCTTAAATGGCTGCACAATTTAAATTGCAGGCCCTTCAGCGCTGAGGCCCACTTAGTTCTCAGTAAAGTACTATGCACACCCACACAGAGTGCTGTGTAACCTAGCAATTGAGATTGCTAGAGAACTTTCCACCAGAATTCATTTTTTAATGGAAAATTGGTTTTTATATTAAAGAGTTTTTCCATAAACAGTGCTGCTTTCTGTGCAAAATGGATTTCTTCATCCAGAAACTAAAAAGATGAATACTTTTGATTTTGAAAGGCAACTGTAGGCACAGGCCAAAAAGCAGCTTCCCGTTGTAACTCATGGCGCTTTGCAAGAAGCACCATGAGTTGCAGCGATCCCCTGGACTCAACAAAGGGTCACTGTTGAGTCCAGAGGGGTTGGGGAATGCAGCTGCTAGCTACCGGCTTGCAGCTGTCTCCCCTAGCAATGCCCTCCCCTCTCCCAGCCCTTGTGCTGGTTTCAGAATGGGAGGAGGGGAAAGGGAGCAGAAGGAGCTCATTGTAGCAGCTCCCGAGCTGGCACTGGAGGGTGGGGTGGGTAGATTGGAGCCTCCCCACCTCCGGGGGCTTCTGATCCACCCTTCAGCACCAGCTGAAAAAAAACCCCAAACCAAACTCCCTCCACTTCCTTTCCCTGCCTCCCAGTCTGAAAGCAGCATCAGGTCTGGCAGGTGCCACAGACACAAGTTACCGAACACACTGTGTTTTAAAACAAATTCATTTGAACCCTCATGTAATGAAGGTTCAGGTTTTCATGGGATCGGGCCCTTTTAAAGCACTCTATAGCCATGCACTTCTGTTTGGTCACAGCTGTAGAGCACTTTCAGGGGGCAGATCATGAAACAACTGCCACTTCTGCCTGCGCCTTATGGTGCCTTATGAATTTTAGCTGAATGCTTCATGTCCCCATTCTCCTTTAGCTATCCAGCTTCCCTTCAGGATGCATCTCCTACTTTATACTCAAGTTGTGTAACTCCCATCATCCACTCCCTCGTTTTTACTATAGTGGAGACCGGGATGCATCTTGGGAGCTGTACCCCATAGTCCAGGGGCCTGGCGTCTAGGGGAAGCTGAAAACATAGGGCACTCAAGGCTCCTGTGAGGGACTCGAGTGTTTCCAACCCAAATATTTAGTTATTGATTTATTTCCAATATCCACAGCACTTGTCAGAAAAAAACCAAACTCCTGTCATCTGTAGTAGCAACCTAGTTTGGGTTGTAATTGGTTTTGCAATTACAGCTGAGAGGCAGAATGGAGTTTGCAATGGTGAAGGACAGAAGTGGCTTATGAAATAAGGAGTTGAAGTAAAAAAACAAAAAAAAGTTTAGGACAGGATATTAAAGGTAGAGAATGATCCCTTAATGCATGTTGTTGCCCTTCCCCCCCCAGCAATATTTGGCATTTGAGCTGCATCTTGATGTACTGTAGAAGGGACCGGAGATATTGCAAAACACTTGTCTTCCAGTGATAATACCATGATGAGTCTCTCCCACCCACCCCACCTGGGTATCCATGCAAGCCCTACTTGGATTTGGAGTCTTTTTCCAGGGAGTTGAAAGATCGGGTCCTGGGTTTCTTTAGGATTTCTCCCCAACCCCCAATTGCCTTGGTCATGCAATAGCATGTAGCTTGAGTGGACAATACAAAATCTCAAAGGGATGAGGGAGGATGTTACAGTTGTCTAGGGGTGGGCTTCACGCAGGGTGTGACTTCCACCCATTATGGATGACCTTAGGGGTGCTCTGAGCCGGCAGAGAAGGAGCCCTTGTTTTCACTTGGGTGGACAATAGGGGCATCTGTCATGAATAGGGAGAATGTGGTATTATCAGGTGGGAATTATCGCTCAAGTAGGGTGCAGATTGGGCAGCTGGGTGTGTATACCACTAAACCAGTCTGTTTGCACAAGGCCTTGTGGCTTCCTGAAAACCCAGTTGATTCAAAAAAAAAAAAAAGCTATCCTAAGGGGAATGAGGGGCAGTGGAAGCTGGATGTTGGCAGGTGCCATCTGAAGTTCAGATCTAGCTGACAGTCGCCCCCAACTTCCCCAAGCCTTAGCCCCAGCCCTGAAGAGAGGATCAAAATCCAGATCTGAGTTGAGTCACAGATCAGTCTCTAAAAGCTGCCAGGTACCAGCTTTTTCATGTTTTTTTTCTTCTTTCATATTGTTACAAGCTTTGGCAGGACAGTTTCATGCATCTTTGTCTATTGGGCCCTTTCCCTCCGTAACTGCTCAGAATCAGCTCAAAGACATGTGCTAAGCATTTAGTTGCAGTCAGTAAATATACAGAGAGATGCATTCTCCCATGGTGGTAAAAATTAGTCTAAGTGGACTTGCCAGTAAGGTCTGATCCAAACCTAGCGTTCCTAAAGAGGATTAGCAAAGGGATGCTAGTTCTAAGTCAGCTGCAATACAAGATATAAATGCTCATTTTCTATGATTATGATGCAGTGAAATGCACAGAAATACCCACTTGGTTATCGAGATGGTACAGCTAGCCCCAGCCACACGGATGGGGACTACAGCAACAGAGCTAGCCTCAGTGACGCTGCAACCCTCTAGAATATCTATATGAAAACAAGCCTCGATTTTTGAATCGGGTAATAACA
This sequence comes from Alligator mississippiensis, assembly GCF_030867095.1. Taxonomy (NCBI): domain Eukaryota; kingdom Metazoa; phylum Chordata; order Crocodylia; family Alligatoridae; genus Alligator; species Alligator mississippiensis. Next base: position 97,062,736 of record NC_081829.1, read on the forward strand.
CCCTCCACATAGGGCACAGTCCAAACCCCAATCAGTCAATTAACATATAATGCATTGCATGTAAGGCATTTTGTCAAGAGGCCCCTCTGTGATGGATAGATAAGTAAAATGGCTAATGCAAACTGCATTTCCCAAATCCATTGCTTGGTGTGATGTGCTGGCAGGACCTTGAGATTGCAATCAAGAGGCTGCAGCAAGTGTGGGTGAAGTTTGGGCTGTTTTCCATTTGCCTGAACATCTTTTTCATAAGAGTGAATTAAATTTGTCCTACTTACTTTACTTCCCACTGTTGTGGCTGATGTGCATTGTGGGAAGTTTTCTCCTGCACGCTGCATGCTCGTTAGTGTCAGTAAGTTGATCTGATATAACTTTACTAACGCTGCCTCTGTGTCACCTTGAAGATGCTTTAGGTCTAACATTGCTGCTTCCCGAGTTCCCACTTCTTTCTGATGATTTTCCTGGAGCAAGCGCGTTGGTGGTGCAGCTTTCTTGTCCTATATCGTTATTCTCTGAGATTTTTAAGAGCAAAGACGTCTACTTGAAGGACCTTTCCATATAACTTCAGGCTTTGCTCTGGCATCCAGCAGCACAGTATCTCTGGCTTTAAAAGAACAGTTTACATGGAGCCAACCTACAAGGCAGTCAAAGATGTGGGTGTAGCTTGTGTAGACATACCTACGCTAACCTTAAAGTAGCCAGCTTGGATACCAATAACCGTATAGCACATCAGCACAGGGTTTAACGTGGGTTACAAAACTTGGTGGGGAAACCTGTAGCGAATACTTGGCAGTCAGCACACACCGAGGTCTGAGAGACTGTGGCCTCCCTACTGTTGGTCCCCAAGTCGGCCACTTTGAGTGTGTTCATACGAGTTGCATTCATCTCTGCATGTATAATAGACAAGGCAGATAAAAGGTGTTGTCATTCCCATTTCAAAGATGAAGCTGTGCAAAGAATTAATTTGCTTTCCTTTTTGGTTCAGTGACCAAACCAAAATCAAAAAGCATCATCATCGTCATCCATCATCATTTTGGGCCCAATGAAAATGAAAGAGTTTCAGCCACAATTAACTTGTAAAACTGGGAAAGAAGTTCAATTTGCCCTTCAATGGTAGGAGCATTGCCAGCATACTGAGTGAAGTAATTATTCCCCTCTCGTGTGCACTGGTGAGGACACACCAGGAGTCCTGTGTCCAGCTGTGGGCCCTCCACGACAGAAAGGATGTGGAAACATTGGAGAGAGTCCAGCGGAGAGCAATGAAAATGGTTGTGGGCTGCAGGACAGGACTAGTGAGGAGAGGCTGAGGGAACTAGGCTGATTTAGTTTAGAGAAGAGAAGACCGAGGGGAGATTTAATAGCAAACTTCAACTACCTGAAGGGCCATTCCTAAGAGAATGGAGCTGGGCTGTTCTCAGGTGACAGGACAAGGAGCAATGGACTCAGGCTGCAGCAAGGGCTGTTGAGGTCAGGTATTAGGAAAAAACTTATTCCTGAGGAGGGTAGTAAAGCACCGGGACAGGTTACCCAGAGAGGTGGTGCAGTCTCCATCCTTGGAGGTTTTGAAGACCCCAGCTAGACAAAGTCCTGGCTGGGATGATGTAGTTGGGGCTGGTCCTGCTTTGAGCAGGGGGTTGAAGTAGACGTGATCTCCTGATGTCCCTTCTGACTCTAAATTTCTATGATTTTCCAAATATTTTCATCTCTCACTTCAAAACAAAGTTTTGAGACCAAAAAAAAAAAAAAAAAAACTGGGGGAGGAGGGGGCGTAAGAGGAGACATTGAAAAGTGTTTGACGATCATCAGCAGCAATTTTTGTGGAATTTTTATTTCGGCAAGAGAACAAGAAGTCTTTTCCCGATTCGGTCTGTGTACATATGAATATTTCTAGTCTGCCTATAATTACAGTTGCATTTTTGGAGACTGCAAAGCAGGTTTGCTCAGCTCTAGAAACAACGTGCAGGGATGCAGTGATTGTCCAAACTCCCCCACGGCAGGATCAGAACCCAAACCCCTGAGTCTGTCTGGCTTCCCAACTGTCCTCCTAGGCATTTCATCTAGATTTTTAGATGGGTTTTGTTACATGCTGAGCAGCAGCAGCAATAATAAAGGAGATTCAGTAGCAAATCATAAATGGCAGATGTCTAAAGGCAGTAGTATTAGACCAATACAGCTTTACAAGACAAGAGTCCACTCTTTACAAGACAAAAAAAAACTCCAAATCAACTTATTAACTTGAATCTAAGATGACCCTGAATTTAAGATGACCCCCCCCCCATAATTAGATTGCATGGTACATTTCATGGCCTGCATCTCCTGCGTGGCCTAGAGTGGCTAATACTTGAAACATATAAATGAAAAGAAATCACAAGGAAATAGTGGGGCTTTTTTGCAGCACTATAAATCCAGAATGACTGCATTGTACTTAATGTCGTGGTGACTCGGGCTCAGCTACACCTCTTCGTCTCCCATCCCTGCTCCTTGTCTTGCATATCAGGCCAGTGGGGGTGCGTGTCAGCCATTGCATCTTTTTGATCACCTTTCACAGATTATTTCCTGCATCATGAGATCCCTTAGGTACCTGTGCCTGGAAGCCAAGGTAATCATCACTCCCCCATGACCTATAACATCTTGTCCCTATATGGCTCATCATATTAATTTTTACTGGAACCCTGCAGCAGTGAATCCCCCTGGTTAATCTCTCATCTAGGCTGGCACTCGGACAGCATCAAAAGTAACAGAAAATATCGTTCCAAACACTGAAACATTTTGTTCTGAAAATAAAGTGTCTCAACATTTGAAAATGAATACATACCCCTCCTTAAGGACCTGACCTCCTGAAGCCCGTGAGAACTCGAAGAGGCTGTCTGAGGTCCTATTCTAAACTCAGTTGCTTTCTGTGTTTGCAGTAGTACTTTCCCTTCTGCACAGTACATTTTTGTCCACGAACCTCAAGGAACTTCACAGACTTTAATTAATCCAGCCCTATGGTCACGGAAGTGAGTTAGTGCCACGGTTCTGTGAAGGAGCGAACACAAAGGTTAAACGTGACTTTGTCCTGTCATTTGATGCCACCAGTATGGGGGTTAGGACCCCAGCTTCCTGACTTGCCCCCCACCGAGCAAAGCTCCTTCCAGTGAATCCAGAGCCAAGCTCTGCAATCGGATGCAGCTTCCCCCCACCCCCATGCACAGGGCTGAGCGGAGGTGGAATGAAGGAGCCAGCGTCGTGCAAGTCAATTAAGAAAAGCAAACGAGAAGCACGCACGCCGCATCGGCCTTGACTCCGACTTTGGCTCTGGGGAAGCAGTTTCCACTTCAGTCCTCCCTCGCTCCCTCCCACCCCCTCCTATTTGCACTGCCACAGCAGGCTCATAAGAAAAGAGCTTATTAGACTTTGTTTCACACATGTAACCCGCGCCCGGGAAATAATATTGAGGATTGTGAGATACTGCAGCGCTCTCTAAATATTTGCATTTTATAATTGTTTCTCCAAAGAGCAGGGCGGGTGAGACCACACCGGAAGAGGCTCGGGAGAGGCAGGGGAATTTTAACAAGCTTCACTTCTGCTCCCTCAACAGCTAAATTGCTGTCTCTGTAGCTCTGCTGGGCAGATAAAGGCTCAGAACATGCGCATGAGAGGATATCGCTTGACAGACATGAACGGCAAGGATCAGGAAGGAAAAAGAGAACTACGCAGCGAGTGGGAGCCAGCTCTGGAAAGGGGGAGAGGAGGCTGTGGATGCTGCTATTGAGTAGCATCGGGCAGTCTGTGGACACTGCTGCTGCTGAGCCAGAGTCAACACAATGCACGTGGTCCCAAACTAATGTCACTCGGGATTTACAAGGGCAAAATGTGCCCTACATACCTAGTTTGGGGTTCAACTCAGAATCAGGACGTGGCTGAATGTGCTTGGTGCAGGAGGTGAAAGGAAGGGGGCTGAAGGGCCCTAAAAGATACCAATCACCCCCCTCGCCTGGCTCAGTAGCTAGTGAGCAGCACAATTTAGAGCATCCCTGGGGTCGCTCTTAATTACTCCAGCTGCAGTCATCTCCTGGCGATGCTGTGTCAGATGGAGAAATACTCCATTTCAAGGCATTCTGGCCACATCCCTTCTGCCCCCAACATGATGCCTATGACCGGTGATAGGTGAATTCCCACAGGCCTCTTTTGGACAGCTTTATGGCTGCACGTTAAAAGTAGCTGGAAGGAGGCATGGGACAGGGAAAGGTGCATTAATAAGATACATAACTTTAGGAAACATGCCCATATCCCATACTTTGTGCTCCTCGGTGTTTTCCCGATCATTTCTCCTTTAGAAGTTGCTGTAACTACCTGTCAATCTGACCAGTCAGCAGGGTGGGTCCTTTCGGCTTTGATGCTATCAGCAGTCATGGGTCTTGGCAGGTTTTCTTTCCATCCAGAAGAACATAGCTGCATCAAGTTGCAGGTCCAGCTGCAATCTGAGGAAGCAATGCAGGTCCAGTGAATACAGAGCCAGCTGCATATTCTGCAAGAGCTGAGTTCAAGTCCTTGGTCTGTCTCAGACTTGTTGACCAATAGCCTGCCTGTGTTTCAGTTCCCCGGGTATAAAATGGAGGGGGGTGGGGATACCTTCTTGGAGGGCAAACGCATCAAGCAGCCGGAGGGGCTCAGATGCTACAGTTAAAGCAGCATCAGCAATTATCCCCAAGCTGGCTGTTGTGTTGCTGGCATGCAAGGGAGAGAAGACCCCAGCGGTCTCCAGGGTTGCGTTGGCTCTGGCCAAGCTCCCCTTCCCTGACTAATCTGGTTTGTGTCTCAGACACACAGGCAGCAGAGGCATTGAGTGAGAATATGACATTTCCATGCAAAGACCTATCTGACCAGAGCTGCCCTTTAAAATATATGGTATTTTCATTTAGTCTGACGACAACAATATATAACGTTCTCCTGGGAGCAGCTGCAAAGAGGAGCTAATCTAAGCTTGGCTTAGCCGGACGTCCGTGATGCGCTGCTTTCCATCCCTAGTGATCTCGAAGCTGTGAAAAGCAGCTCAATGCTATTCTCTGCCTGGTGCTGCTGAAGGAACAGGCCAGTTTCTTTAGAGAGGTGATGCGAGTTGTCCAAGGAGAGATGGAGGGTCGGGAATGGACCCCGGGTTTCCATTCATGAGCGTGCAGGTTACAGGGGTACGGTCCACAGAGTATTATGCCCCCAGCTAGGGAGCCTGGTGGGTTTATTTATACTTATAAGCTCCTGTTTTTTAGCTCTCAATGAGGGCATCATCAGGAGTGAGCTGTGTCTGAAATGCCTGGTGGACTGGATCGTTGCTTTTGAATGAGCCCGTGGACCAGTGTAAGGAAACCGAGGCAGAGGTTTATTTTGCACTGGGCAGAGACCAGCTTTATTTCACAGCCTATAAGCATCATGAAAATGTGAATGTTGTAGGTGAAGGTTTCCTGGCTCCCAGCTCTGGCCTTAGTTCTCCAAACTGCTGCAGCCCTACCCATTCAGCAAGGCAAAACTCATTTTAGACTTACCGAGTTGACCAAAATCTCCCATTACTTTTAAGTCCCACGTGGAGACTGGCTCGAGCCACTGAGTTGCACGTGGCTGCTACTCATCCAGGTTGGTGGCTTTCTAATTTTTTTAATTTATTTGATCAAAAATAAGGTCACATCTTTATGTAGACAGCAAATTGGCTGTGCAGTTCAGCATTGTCACCAAGCATTTCACCGACATTGTCCCATACCCATCCCATTTCACACCCCAGTCTGAAGCTAAATCCTCCCCTGCCCTCATTCACGGCACGGGTCTTCACCTGTCACCCTGCTTGCTCATGTCTCAAAACACCCTGTGCCGCGATCTCCCTCTCTTACTCTCCTTCGTCTTCCTCTCTTCTTCAGTTTGGTAGTGTTTTATGCTCTTGCGCATCAGTGACTGTTTCGGGGGCAAAGTCGTGGGGAATCGGGCTCCTGTCTTGCAAAAGGGGAGCTCTGGCTTCCAGCTGGGCCCTTCCAAACTGCTTTTTGGGGGTGTTTTTTGGAAGGGCGTTTTGGTCCATGATAGATTTTTTTTTTTTTTCTCTGAGCTACAGAAATTATTTAATTTGAGCATCAGTATCTTCTGCACCGAGCCCAAGCGAATGTAGGTTAAGTAACAGGGCAAATTTCCCCAGGGAGAAGTGTTCATACAGTGCCAGAGGCACCTCATCTTCTTCTGCTGACTCTTTCTAGGCATGGAAGTGGAGGCCCTTGAGATGATGAGGTGCCATGTTAGGGCAGGTAGATGATGGTCTTAAAATTCAAAAATAAATCCGAGGAGGGGAGTGAGATGCTTCCTAGCCCAGGAGCAAAAGGCAGATCGGTTGTCCTATGGAAAGATTTTCTTTTCCTCCCAGGTTTAGCTCTTCCCAGGATATGCAGAAGACAAGCCAGCGTGCTCTTTTTTCCATGTCTCCTCCAGCTACCTCCCACAAACACCACATGCCCGGGCTTGCTTAAGCAGTTTGGAGACCATCCTAACAGAATCTAGTCTATTTATTTGAATTATCACTGTGTCCAGCCACCCGGCTCCCAATTGTAAGTGCAATGAAGAGTGCTGGCTGGACGGCCCCGACCGCTGAATCCCTCTCTTTATTCACTAAGGCAGCGAGGGCTGCATAGGTCTGTCCAGTGCTGCCACGTACCTCAGTCCTAGGCCAGAAGGGTGGTGTCTGCCTGCCCTTTAAGCCTTAGTTTTGAAGGCTGGCCAAGGACCTGAAGTGAGTCCATTGCACAGTATGAGTCCAGAGTAGTCTTCCGGTTAACGGAGCTGCTTTTGCTCCGCATATTCTTTTTATTTACGCAGCATCACTACTTTGCAGGTCTTACGAGACAAAGTGAATGTCTTACAGGACTGGGAAGGCCTCGGTGCTGTGATGTGCTGACACCAGAGCACCCGCAGCATCGCTCTGGGACGCTCCTGAGAAGTCCTGAGCCACCCGGATGGGGCCCAGGCATAGCCAGCGAAGTGCAGAACAGCAACGAAGAGGCTTATCGTGCTTGGGGTGGAGAGGAGGAGGACAGGCACTTTGAAAGATGCAGAAGTGAAAACAGGAGGATGGTTGAGAAATCTTGCTCCTCTTCTTCAGAGGTAAAATCCCAGCCTAAACCGTAAGCAACACAACGAGGTACGTGGGACCTGAACAGCGCACGAGCTTTCAAACCGCTCCCGCGCAGACTTGAACATCGCCCCGTTAAAAATGAGCAAATTGTTTGGGCCGATTTGACCAACTTTGCCTCCCCCCCCCCCGTTTGCAAAGACCTCCTCAGACGGATGCATTATGCGGAGCTCAAACTCAGAGGGGAGTTTTAACCCTGTGGATCGATGGCAGCGAGTTGTCTGCATCTGAGCCGCATTGGTTAGTTGTGTTTGTTGGGACTATGGGAGTCATGTGGCCTCGGTTCTGCCTCCTGATTGGAGAAGGGGGCAGGCAGTTCAGGTGCAAAAAAGCACTTGCACATGTCAGATTTGCTTTCTGGGAAACTTTCCTGCAGAGGAACTCCAGCATTCGCAGAAATTAGACGAGAGAGAGACTCGGACGGGAACCCATTTAGCCCTTCGGAGAAATGTTTGCTGAGATTTTTCTTGCATGGCTCGCTCCGTTCTGCTCATTAGCCCACTCTCTGGTTTCCAAGGCTCATTGTTCCCTGAGCCAAGCTTTTTCCTTCCTCTTTACAAAGTATCTTTTAATCTGTCAAAAATACTCATTTATTACACAGATCGCACCATAAACTGCAGTCTAGTGCGGCAGCTGTGATTGTCAGGCTCATCAAAGCAACGTAGATTCGATCCCGCTGGGACTTGCTTGGCGCGTGTGTAAGAGATGTATAATGAAGGGAAAAGAGAAGAGAGACGCCCCAGGGTCTAGGATTCGGGCTCCTTATTGGGACTCAAACTCGCCAATGCAATGGATCCAGGTGGTAGATTATTAAGCGCTGAACAGAGCGGTCCTGGGGCACGTGGCAGGTTAAATGCGCCTGCTGGATCTACGCGTGAATGGGAAGGGCGGAAAGGATTTGCTTGTGGATACAGCGTATTATATGTACACTGAAAAGGGGCCAGCGGTAATTCAGCAGCTTACAGCCTTGTTTGCCTTGGGGATGTGGATGTTAAATCCAGTCCTCTGAGCCACTCTGAAAACCCAGACATGCCTGGAAGCCTCAAACACTTCAATCTGCTCGCCTGGGTTTTAATTGCGTTTCACTGAACGCGCTCCCCATTACTACCACCCGAACCCAGCCGCCTCATGAATTCGCCCAGCGAAAGCAAGCCCGCGCCATCTGTGCCAGCCATTCCCGCAAAGTGGGTTAAAATGATTTAGCTGCTAAATTTTAGTAGAACGATACTGTCTTTGCGGCGCTTTTGCTTTTCACCTTCATTATGCAGGGAACTGTTTGCTGCAGCATAGCATTAAGTGCAGCTGACTGTTATTAAGAAGGAGAGAGCATCGGGTTTTCCATATCATACGAATACTGGGAGCATTTCTGAAATGGCCAATGGGTCTCCGTTCCCCACTCACTCCTTCAGGGCCCTGTGTCACTTTGATGGCCCGTTTTGCCCACGCGCGGTATACAGGGACAGCTGCAGTCCCTAGTATTTCCTTCCAAAGTACTTTGCAAATTTGGAGCCAGAGCACATCTTGCAACTGTGGTGATTTCATTAAAATGGAGAAGAGCTCATATCAGGAATAATGAAAAAGCGAAGATCAAAGTCATTAAGATAAAAAATATTGCAAACCCTTTAAGACTCGGAGGGAGGGGGGATGCTGTTTTTGATCTATGTACAGCACCATGCACAGTCCTGCTCCATGATGGAAGCTTGTAAGCTGGAACATGAGAGTGACAAAAAGAATAAGGCTTTTAACGCGTAGGATTTGAAATGGATTTACTTGGTTCGCTTAATTTGCTTTAGTTGTTTCCCAAGGCACTTTATAATTTTATCAAACCTTCATCTATAGAATTATTAAGCCCTTTTCATCTTCCAGACATCAGGTTTTTACTAAATGAGAAACTTTCAGAACAGCTGTGTTTTAAAAAAAAAAAAGGTGCCAAAATCAAAATATTTTGTAAAAGGGAAGTTTTTTCCCCGCTCTCCTCCCACACGCACCTTTTAGAAAATGGCGGTAATTGTTAAACTACATTCTTGACTAGCTCTGTTCAAGACATCCGGCAAGGAATATCTTCCACCTGAAATGAAATTAATTTTAACGAAGTGCAATTTCCTTCACGTGCTGGCCACCAGGTCAGCATCCCTACTTATCCGAACATGAGAGCACCATTGCTAATATTTTGCAGTCTCCCGTAAAAAAAGAAAAAAAAAGGCACGCAGATTAGTTTAATTTCCTAGCGTTATCTTCTTAATCATAAGAAGAATAGTAGTCGAATTGTGTGAATGGAGATTTGTCAGACACAGTCAACATCTTAGGACTTTGGTATGGTTGGTTATTGAGTAGTTACTCATTGGGCGCACCTACATGAGATGCTTAGTGCACAGTCGTGTAATAACACTGCGCAGTGGTCAAAAACCGTGCAGTGCTACTAGGCTACTGCACAGTAAGCATAAAAAACCCGTGCGCCGGCGCTACTGTGCAGTAATGCATGTTGCTGTGCATTGAGTTAGTACTGGGTTAACCAAGTGTTAAACTTAATGCGCAATAACTAGGGTGCATCAATGAACATGTAGACGTGCCCATTGTGAGTAAAGCAGAGTGAGAAAAAACGTCTGTGGAGATTTCCCCGTCTGCACAGAGAATGGCTATATCACAGATGGCCTTGTTACTTCTAGCATACATTGTTATTTTGTCAGCAGGACGGGGTTTCACCATTTTTCTAGCGCAATTTGTCATGTTTCACCAAAAAGGGGGGAAGAAGAGGCCCCCCTCCTCAACCACTCAATCAAGAAAGGCTCATCATTTAGAGGACACAGAGGGGAGTTTGGCTAGAGTCACCTCTCTGGTTGGGTGGAGGTAGTCTCATGGCAGGTTGGCCTGCCTGCAGAGATGCCTTATTCCCAGCTTGGGTTGGAGTCTTGTGTTTAAAGCTAGCTAGTTTAGTTCATGCCTACGTGGATGGGGCCCTACGTGCTGTAGGTGGGCATTGGGGAACGTGCTTGGGTGTCTTTCCAGATTGCATAGCTACAACATGTGCAATTCCCACCCATGTCCTTTCTGACCTCTGCAATCTCCCAAAGAGCTGGATTCATGCAGGCTATATCGACCACTTGTCAGCCATGCTTGCTCACTAGGGATAGTCAGAAATTTTAGGGGTGCAGCATTTTTTGGTGGAAAATAGGAATTTTGATTTTTCCACCCCCTGCAAAAAATATCTGATTGCCTTGGAAAATGCCCAGTTTCTGTTTTTCAAGGAAATCTTGACATTTTTGTCTGGGAGGGAGCCCACTTTCTGACCCATCCTAATGCATAGCTCCTCCATGTTCGCTGCATGGGTTTACATGAGATCAGGAGTGGTGCAGATCCGAACTTTGCAAATAGTTGTATGCCTTGCACCCCAGCTTACTATCAAAGAAGGTACAAAGAAGTTTAACTGGGAGGCGCTGCTCAGAAGTTTAGATGGAAGAGCAAGAAAAAACAATCAATGTATGTGGGTTTATTACCCTAGAGGTCTTGGATATTCCTGGAGACCTGGCAGAGTCATCACAGTTATCAAGAAGTGGGCAGATTATGGGAGTGGTGAATTTAGGGATTGCTCTTGCATTAGCAGAGGGGCTGGTCTAAATGACTCGCTTGTTTTTCCTCATTCTTATTTCTAGGAGTCATTTAGCATTTCCCACCATGAGCTGCAGATGTGATATATTTAGGGTATTTATTGGTTGGAGTAAGCCTTGGGCAAAAATCGTTGGCCTGCCCCTTTGAGGGGTTAACATCATGAATTCTGTCGAAGCACTCCAGCTTTGCTAAAGCTGTGGAAATATATATATATATATATTTCAGAAACCTTCGATGCAGGCGGTTGGAAACCTGGGGTATTAAGGAATGAAGGTTTTGCCTTTGACAAAGCTTATTTTTATTGTATCATCTTTTTTCCAGAACGCTAGAAAAAGGATTATAATGTCAGGCCTGGCTCAACTTTTTTTTTTTTTTTGAGAGCATGTTTGCCAAGTCCAAACAATTTGTCACATTTCCAGCAATCAAATGCTTCGGTAATTTTTTTCATTATTTGCAAAATACATATTTGTATCAAACAAGGGCTCCAAACCAATGGTGACGAGCAAGCCTGCAATCAGAGCACACAGCTGCAGAGGGTTTTCACCTAGGAACAATGACGGGAGTTATGCCTCGTGCCGTTCTTTCACCCGCTGGGCTACCGAGAGAGCAGTTCAATGAAAACTGGGAATGACTTGCGTGACGATTGTCATCACCCTTCATTTAAAGAGAAGCGTTAGCTCAGGTTCTGAGGAAGGAAAAGAAGGGAGGAGGTGAAAATTTCGTACCCTCTTTCCTTCTGTGTGAGAACGTGACATCAAGGGATCGTTGATCCTCGCGAGGATCATTGATGCAATGCAAGGAGTGTTGGTTTGTTTGACTTGGTGCCACTGTTACCTGGCCATGCCTGTGCCTGAATGGTGCTTTTCGTTTCAGTGGTTGCAGCTTGCTGGGCAGGGATTGGCTGTTGCTAGGCAAAGCAGACACTCCACAAAGTTCATTTAGATATTTGCTCCCTGTGAATAGGTAAAATGGTACCCGAAGGCCAGATTCTGGTCCCATTTATGCCATTAGTGGCAGTACATCAACTCCAGATGTGCATCATTTTGGCTGTAAAGTCTTCAGAATACAAACAAGATTTTTTCCCCTCCTATATATAGAAAGCACCGATGGTATTGTAGGGAAATTCCAAAATATGAAGAACGAACCAGGGGTATGCCATTGACCTGCTTCCTAAATCTACTTTCAGATGGTTTCATAAGGTTTAGATCTTGCTGTGCTAAACAGTGATCATGAGATAAAATATGCATTATCCAACGGGGGACGCTTTGGTATGCACTCATGTCTAGGTGGATATACAGGGTTCCTTCGGTTTATGGTGTGCATGCATTCCTGGAAAACGGCGCATCACTCAAATTCGCATAAAGGGCACCCACTTTATCTTGTAACAAATAGGGCTACGTTCCAAGACCTTGAGTACACTGACCCCCAGACCCGTTCCTACCACTTTTACAAGACAGTTTTGGTACTCGCCAACAGCAGACAGTGCACACAAGCACAGGGCGCTATCATCATGGGGATGGCAACTACAAAACACGTGTCGCAGACAACGAGCAAGGAGCACAGATCCACACAGGAGACTATATTTTGGTGCACATCACTCCCACAAAGCGCCGAACAAAGCAGCTGACTGCGGGCTTCCACCACACTGATTGGATAAGAGTGAATTAACCTTGCATATAACGAATTTCTGGTATAAAAAGGGTCATCGCATAAGAGTGAGACAAGTGTGAATCAGAGGCTGAAATATGGCCTGACTGACGGCTGATAGCAGAAGGTCTAATTCTGGCCTTGTGCTGGTCGTATGATAGAGAAGCGCCATTAATTCAATGGAGGTCATCTGGATTCATGCTGGTTTAAGGGAAGGCAGACTCAAGGCCAGGGACTTCATGTTGGTTCCTCTTGAAGAAATATAGCACTGGGTACACATGGCTGGGGGATAGGAGGGGCAACTGGAGTTCAACACTATGGCCAGAGCACAAGGGCCCTCTAAGAATGGCTTTCAAAGCAGGAGTGAAAAAGCAGCTAGTTTGGGTTGGGATACTCTTGCAGTTGTGGTTATGGAGAGAGCTGCATAAAAACAGGCAGTATTTCTCAGTGCAACTTTGATTTTGGGGGAGGAACATGGGACTGGAGAGGCGTCTTAGGCCTTCAATGCCATCCCCTGTCTTTGCAGGTCATCCTTTTGCTGGGAACGCCTTCAACTTAGTGCAAATCCTCATGCACAATTATAAGGGACCAAAGAAGAAACACCAAGAATATCATACAACAGGCCATAGGTACAAAGAGGGGGCAGACAGACACTACCCAATATCATGAAAGGGAAACAGTTGGTTGTTACCAGCTCAAAAGACACTAGGAACATGACCATGCCCAGTGTTAAAGAGGAAGGAAGAATCAGCTATAGCCTGTACCAGTCTAAACTAAAGGAAGAATTCCTTTTGGACCCCAAATCTGGCCATCAGTCTGACCCTGAATGGGTCATCTATAAAATAGGGATGATCTTCTTATCTGTCTTGTTAAGACTGTATGCTCCTTGAGACGAGGACGGTCTCCTGCAGTTGATGCATCGCACAACGCCAGGTGCTCCTGAGATGTAAGTGTTGCAGAGTCACAAGCTGGTGCTGCTATACCTTGTCTCCGGAGCTTGTTGTCTGCTCATTTTTAGTGAGACGTGCAGCACGAATGTGACGTTTGTGCCACCGCTTCTTTTTCAAGGAGAAAACGCAAATAGCCAAAGTTGGCTTTCGGCCTTACATTTCTATTGAGGCTTGGTTCAGAAAGAAGAACTTGTCCCTGAAACAGGACGCTGGCGTGTTGTGCCTAGATGGCTGAGAAAAAGAAACGATCCCATATGCCCTTTGAGACCACCTTGGTCCTAGGAGCAAAGTAAATCAACTTTTTGGAGTAAAGGTTTGTCCTGAATGCACATCACTGACTTCTTGTTCAAATGACCTACAGAGCCCAGAAGCATCCTACCATATGCAACCCAGCAGTATCCCTAACAAAAAGTGTAAAGAAAAATACAATCATATATTTTTTTGCTTATATTATACTTATTATTCTATCTAATTAACTGTCTTTAAAGTGATGGGGCTTCTTGCTTTGTGGGCTTTTGAGAGAGAGGCTATCTTGCTATCTGGACCTGATACCCCCCCATCTCGAGGTCCAAATTCTCTATCCTCTGTTCAGAATTGTTCAGATAAGATATTACCCATTTCAAGAGTTTCTTTTATTTCCCATCTTCTCTTGTTCCTTTTTACTTAGCTGCTTTCCATGGAAATTTCTTGATCCTTTTTTTTTATTTCTGGCAGGGCTAATTCTGGGTAGTAGTTCATCACTATAATTATGGGAAATTACTAAATGAGTTTATCATCTTGATCCTTTGTTTGAAGTACCATTTATAGCCATGGGAGAAAACCAGAACATCTGTATTTATGGCTGAAATTAATGCGTTGCTTTATTATTGAGAGCGGTAAAAAGAAAGGCAAACGGGGAGAATAATCAAGTGAGGAAAAGAGAGAGACCGATAAATTAGGGTCTCGCTTCTACTGATCCAGACACTGCCCCTGCCTTTTGGCTAAATGGATGGGGGTGCTCAAAATCATTTTTTTGTCTCTCTCTGTGTCTTAATAGGGACCTAGTTACAAAAAGGCCCCAGCACCCAACTCGGTTAGGCTTGCTGGGAATTATAGTTGTAGTCCTTGCTTCTAGCACGGGTGTAGGTTGCCCGTGACTCTAGCAGAGGTTAGTAGCGGCATCTGTTGCTCAGCTTCACCGGCATATCCAGCCAAGACAGGATACTAAAGTAAGAGAGGAGGGGGGAAAAAGAAGCCAAGTTTCCCCTCAGCATAAGCAACGAAAGCGGTGGAGTTGCACTCGGGGGTGAATACAGGTATCAATGCAGCGATACATGGATGAAATTTGTATTTGTTTGCATTTAATCTGACTGGCGCATCACCTGCACTGACGTCATCTATCTCTGTGTTGATTAGGTACTCTTGTTCTGGGACCTTTGGGGACATTTTGCATTAGGGACATTATACCAAATATACTAGGGGTGGGGAGCAGGCTGCAGAGTACATAGAGTGAAGCCTTCTACCTAAAGCAATAGACTCATTCCTTGTTAATACCCTGACTCAGGTTTCGGACAGCGCTTCCCCGTTCTTTAACAACACGTCTTTTCCAAACCTTGGCACACGACTGTGCTATATGAAGTGTGCTGTACCGCTTGGGGAAAAAGCAATCACCGAGCTGTTATGACCCTTGTTTGAGGGTAAACGACTAATTCATTGTACAGTCAAGAACAGACCTCGAGTTCTGCATCCTAAATCCTTTGCTTTCCTGCCTTGGCTTGTGACTTTTTTTTAATGAACTTACAGAGCAGCGATTGCTGCAAGAACCTGCCGAGGGTGCTTCAATGCCAGGGGTTGCATCGCACCTGGTGGCAGCAGCTTGTCTCCAGGTTGCAGCGGCTGCGGGGTGAAACTGCCTCCTGCACCTCTGTTTATAGGAGTCACGTTGGAGCTGAACCAGGGAAAATTGCAGCAGGATTGGCGCGCCTGCCTGCAGTATGTAATGCAGGCAAGCGGGCCCTTCTCCTGCAGCCGTTTCTCAGTTTGGCTCCAACGTGTCTCCTGAAAACAGAGGCATGCGGGACAGCCCCGCCTGCCCCACGCATCTGTTTCCAGGAGATACCGTTCAGGGTCAGACCTGGGAAGGGCTGTGCAAAAGCATACACTCCTGCTACAGCTTCTTCCTGAACTGGCTCGGCACGGCGGAGATCCACCCAGCTGCAGCAGTGGTGGCAGTGACCATAGCGCAGCACACCCTTGGCCAGCCCCCTCCTGCTCCTGGGCCTTGAGTGTCCTTTTGTCCACCCCTTACACCTCACCATCCCCTCTGTGCTCCCCATGCACTGCGTGTGCAACCCAGCGTCTTGTCCCTGCTTGCCACGTATCCCAGGCTCTGCCCCCTACAGCCCAACGTATCCATATTAATAATAATACTAGAATTATAATGCTTATAATATAAATTTTATATTATTATTCATTTTCTAATACAGTGCAGTTAACTTCTGTAAGGTTCTGGAGAGGCACCTTGAGCTTGAAAAGGTTGAGAACCACTGTTACAGCATTGAAGCGCGCAAAGGGACCATTGAGTAATAACTTAGTAATAGTTTTTTGCTATTCAGCGTAATAGCTTGAATAAGAAATGCAACTGTATTTCATTCACTTACTATTGTACTGAATCCAAAGTTGTGTAGTGTCAATGGGAAGACCTCAAGCGATACTAAACCTACTTCTTCCTCTGGTTGTCCCCCAGTGGTTAATCAACATTTTTGCCTCGTTTCCAATGTAAAGAGATCTGGCTTCAGTTTCCAGCCACTGGAGGTCCTTAAGCCAATCTCAGCAGGGTTTGAGAGCCCTTTAATGTCCTGTGTATCGTATCCATGAAGATACCAATGCACTTCTATAACGAGATGCTAAGGGAAGGTTTGTCTCTGGGGAGGTGAGGTGTGGCTAGTTGAGCCTGTCTGCTAGGGCTTGAAGTTGGCTCTGCTTTGTACATCAAACTCCTTCTCTAAAATAGTACATTCCCCATACTTTAGGAATCATCCTAGGTGAAGCTGGTGTTGATTCCTAGTTCCTTTGCTGAAAAAAAATGCAGATTTTAGTTGACCAATACTGTCTATAAATGATGCAGAATTTAGAAAATAAGTGCAGCCAGTCTTTTTGACTTATGTGAATTATCCCCTCTATTTATGCAACCTCAATCCTGGGCTTTCTTGTGACGTGTCCCTCTGGAGAGTACTTTTCCCCATTAATTTAAATACCTTTCCTTCTTTATACCATTCAGGGCAGACTGAATTAATACCAGCTACTGACCATGCTCGTGCAGAGGTTTTTTACTGCAGGTATTTTTCTTACTCGCTCTGTTGTTGGCTATTGATGTAATATATTAGCCTTGGAGATAATGGCCCACAATATTGACATCCCAGAAGATGAGTGTGTGTGACGCTTTACATCAGGCAAAGTAAATAGAAAACGTTTAGGGCTGTGCAAGCCATTGCAAACCATTGATTTGAGGGGCTTGGCCATCCTTTCTGTTTGCTACCAGAATTAATTCTTCTGAATGTGTTTGAATTGTTTTATCCACTTAAACAAACTGTCTCCTGTGGCTTGAGCGAATATTCTTCCAAGCGAAGGCATACTTGCAGTTTTTCAGAGCCATCAAGCAATGCAGCATAATTTTTTTTAATGAGGATTTATTGCCTAGACATGATAGAATACATCTTAAATCATTGCTATACAGGACTGAAGAGTGTACAAAGCTGTCAAGGTAGTGATACCTAGAGTACCCCAATCATCTGTTATTGTGTTTGGTTTTATTTCTTTTCCCTGATGGGATGACAAGCTCATTTCCAAAGAAGACAGTAGTGAGTTGTGAGCACAGCTTGTTCATTCAAGAGGGTGTTTGTCCATGCGCTGAATGCATGAGCTCATAAAGAGGGATGGTACTTCCACGGATAGCGTCCCTCCCCTCTCCCCTGTGCAACAGCTCACCGAAACTCCCTATGTGGGATGGCGCCATAGATGGGGCAAGGTGTTCAGGAGTGGGATGGCCTGGCGAGGCTGGAGCCCCAGGGTGGGTTCGGGGGATGGTAACAGCATGGGGCAGGGGCTTGGGCCAGATCTGCAGCCCACCTGCCCAGCCCTGCAATGAGCACCGGTTCTGCAGGCAGGGACATGCAAGCAATGGATTGTGGCTTGGCCCTGGCACCAGCCCCGCACTGTCACCTCCCCAAGATCCCGAGGTATCCCTGGCCCCTCCTGCCCACCTTGTTCCTGGATCCCAGGCAGGTCCCTCCCCAGGTGGTAGGTGTGGGGTGGATGAGCCAGGCAGCAGGGCTGGGGCTGGCAGCTGCAGCAGCCAGGAGCCACTGCCACCGGGGCTGCCGGGAAATGGAGTCTGGCCGCCGTGCCACTCCAACCCCGCTGCGTGCCCGATGGCTGCAGGACTGTCTGCATGCACCACAGCCCTGCACCTGTGTTGAGTGGGACCAAGGGACCTGCGGTAGCTGGACAAAATCCCTCGGCAGGCCAGATTCGGCTCGCCCCTGGTCTAGGAGGTTCCAGTGTGGAGACTGGACCCCTAGCTCCCATGCTTGCTAACTGCTAGTGCACATTTCCTCCAAGAACGTCTCCAATCCCTTTTTGAATTGGATTAAACTGTCACCTTCCATGACACCTTGTAGCAACGAGTTGCATGCTTGGATTATAAGCTACGTGAAAATGAACTTGAGTTTAGTTTTCAATTTACGACCTTTGTCACGTCTGGTGGGAGGGAAGGTGTTAGCGTCTCTCAGAAAGTCTTGGTTTCGTTCCAGGCTAGGCTAGGAAAATTTTGAAATTAGGAACGAAAAATTGCTGGGGAAAGGGACAAATTGTTTCCATGCTAACTGAATGACCTGGCCTGTATGTTAAGTGGTCAGGAAAGACAGCCTAGCTGCCCTGCTAGAGAACCTTGTACTCAAGCATTTCTAAGAAATGGATGCTGGGATCCACTGCACAGCCAAATCCTGACACTACCGTGACCAGTATCCAGTTCAAGCCAATAAAAAATTTTCCACTGACTTTAATGGAACTAAAATCTGCCCCAAGACAAACCCAGCTTAGACACTGTGTGCGTGTGCATGTGTGCACGTGTGTGCATATGCAGGTATTATGTTTGTGTCCCCATTCCAGGGAGCATGGGGCGGGGGATGGCAGGAGTGTGGAGCCTGCACCCAGGGGGGCAGTGGGAGCATGGACAGGGTGTGGGAGGGTGGAGAGGGTCGGGACACCTCCATACTCTCTCCCCTGCATGGCGCACAGCCCCTGTCACCAGCAGCAGCAGCCGCAGGAGGCAGTAGGCACTTTGGGTGCAACACCCGCACAAGCCATGAACGCCCGAGGCGCACAGCTCTGGCCAGAGCTGCACATTGCAGCAAGGAGCACAGCAAAGTGAGCCCACCTCTATTGCATGGGACTCCCCATGGCACACATTCAGCTCCCAGCACTCACGTGCCACCAAGGGGAAGCCCCGCACAATGGAGCCAGTGGCCATCCCCATCATATGTAGGTGCTGGGACTCTGCCAGAAGTAGAGGGGTGCTCTGCCCCCTGTTTCTGTGGCAGCAGGGGGTGGGAAAGGCTGCTGGCTCCATCACGTGGGGCTTCCCCCAGCGGCACATGGATGTTGGGTGCTGCGTGTGCACCATGGGGAGCCCCGCGCTATAGAGGCAGGTTGGCCTGGCTGCACTCCTTGCTCCAATGTGGAGCCACATGCCACTGGGCAGCAATGCCTGCACTGGACACCACTATGCCGAGAGTCCTCCACCTGCTGCTGCTGGCGGCAGGGCCTGTGTGCCATGGGGAGAGTGTGTGGGGCATCCTCACGCCCCACAAACCCTACACACCCACACCCATCCCCCACAACCCACCCAAATACACACACAGCCCCACAACATACCCCACCCCCACACACACATAGCCACGACCTCTCTCCAACCCCCCAGCACCCCACCATACACGGATACCCACCCCCAATCACATCCCACACACTCCCCCACACACAATATACAAGAATAAGACTTTCTTTTTGAGCTCTTATGCAATCACTTCTGTATACACAACACGAGCGCAAATCATGACAAACGTATTTTTTGTAATAGAGTTAAAATATGCTATGTTAGGTGTTTGACTTGTAGTATGTGATTTGGGTTTTTTCTGGTTCAATAATGGCAACCCTGCTCACCCCAAAAAGAGTACGTCTGGGGGCAAGGGAGGGACTTCCAATGGCAAAGGTCAGGGGCTAAAGGGTGGGACTTTGGGTCCCAAAATGGTGACTCGGGGGTGGGGCAGGGCTACCTTGACAGCTGACCAAAAATCATTAAGTGGCCCTCCAGCCAAAATAATTGCCCATTCATGGGCTAGATGGACCTATGGTCTAAGGCAGAAAATTGAAGTTCTTATGTTCTAAATCTGCTTCCAAAATTTCTGACAAGATGTAATAACAAGTCAGTGCGGTTGCAAAGGAGGAAAATGTAACTCTGCATGGAAACAGACATCAGTTTCCACCATCCAAAGCGTCATTGTTATAAACAGCAACAAACCAAAGCCACGTTGGCTGACTAAACACACATTCCTAGTACCCTTTTAAGAGACGTTGCAATCTCTGCTCGACCCTGCAAAACTATATAAATAATACATCTTTCATTTTAAGAGACAGCTGGGTAGTTGAAAGTACACAGCTACAAACCTGCATTTGCTTCCAGGCCTCAAAGTCATTTAACTAACAAGACCGCTGCCATCCTTCACCTTCATCATATTAATCGACAGGTTAAAAACAAAACAACCAAGCACATACCAACATCCCGGACTCCCGAGAAAGGCACAGATGGGTCAGGATATTGGATTCTTGTTGTTGTGCACCTGCCAATAAGAGGATGCAATCGCGTTGAGTAACATTATGTATTTTCTCATGCAGAGATGTTAATTGCCCATCTTGGAGCCCAGCCAGACAGAAAGCATTGCTCTAAACATTCACAGATTGTCATTTTCCCCTCTCAAAACCGGCTCTTCCCACTTAGCACGGTGAGAAGGTTACGATGATGAATAACTGTGTAGAGGAGAGTAGGTCCCAAAGGGCTGGGCATTACCCAAACATTGAAAGCCAAAGTCCATGCCTGCAGGTTTTAACTGCTTCATAAGAAAAGTATCTTTGACCTTTAGTTAAACATGTTACTGTATGTTGGCAGCACTCCGTTTGGGAAAGGAGTCTGGAATTCAGCTGACAGGGAGAAACACAAGCATTTTGGTAGTTTCAGTTCAGTTTCCGACGACAGAGAGGGCTTTTATATTTTAAATGGGGTGGGGGGAAATGACTACAATGAGGCAAATGGTTGGGTTTAAGTGCTGTAGGTCACGATACACCCACGCCCAATTTTCTCAGTGAGGCCAGTACACGAGAAAATGAGCTGGATGTGATAGCTGTCAATCATGTCACACTTAATGTCCTACTGGAAGGCTCTCTGCCGTGAAAAGGGCAGCTTAAGGACAGATGTAGAATAAAATCAAGAAGTAAGAGGGAGAGTTTGTGCATGTGGTTGAAATCAGATGGTGTGCAGAGGAAGAGGGAGACTGCTATTGAGATGCTGCCAGTCAGTATGGAGAGCTGCGGTGAATCGCGCAGATTAGGGCTGGAGGGGACCTCGGGAGATCATCGGGTCCAGCCCCACCGCTCTGGGCAAGAAAGACTGCGGGGGTCAAATAACCCCAGCAAGGTGTGCGTCCAGAATCAGCAAACAGAAGGACTCAGGAACAACAGTAGAGTTAACTGCGTGTTCGTTCGCTTTGGCAGAGGGAAGGTCAAAGGTGTAGGAGCTCAGAAATGAGGTGACAAGGATGAGGCAAGAGGAAAAAGAGTGAATTGTAGGAGGCTTTGCAGAAGGTGCATGGGCAGGAAAGTGGATGGGGGGAAACGCCACTGATTTTTCTAAGTATTCATCAAACGCCGATGACAAATGACCGTGGTGTTGGATTTTGCTGACCGGATCTAGCTGGCAGGACCAGGGACAGCTCCAGACAGGCTGTGAATACAGAGGGGATGCCATGCCCAAGGGCGATCAAGCCGGTGTCTCTGTCAAGCGCTGGACCTTTGTCGAGGTTTAGTTTTCAAAACTCAACTAGATCTATCAAGATTTAGTTTTCAAAAATCATAGGGTAGCTTCGAGTCAGTTTTCCAGCCCTAGGAAGCAAGCCCTGCAGCCCAAAGGGTACTCATTCTCTGCCCTCGCAGGAAAGTTTCATGCTATAGGAAGGCAAAAATAAATAAATTAATAACATGTCTTCTCCTTCGACTTCCCCATGACATGAAAATCTGTCACAGGCAGTCATTTACAGAATATTAAGACCACCGCTCTCCCTTGTTTGACGTCCTTTCCTCTCTCCTTTGTGCAGAGAGCATTTTACCTTTAGATGCATGACCTGGAAGCTGTTTTGCAGTAGGCTTGTTCTTTGCAAATTATGATGTGGCGTCCGAGGCTCATTGTCAAATGACATCTTCACATCGCGTGCCTGGCCTGCTCTCCCTTCTCTCCATCACAATTAGCAGGAGGCTGGAAGTGTGGGTCTTATAACCGCTCGCAGTTCAGATGTTTTCAGAGCTTCCCAAAAAGATTCCTTCCAGATTTCCCTGGGCTGCTAGCATACAAAGTTGAGCAGTCAAATGGGGAAGGGGGGGCCCTCATAGTTCCCAACTAATGTTCCCAGAGCCAAGCACCTACTCTGGGCACGTTCAAGAAGCATTTGGATGATTATTTTGCTGGGGTCCTCTGACCCCAGCTGACTGCCTGCCCTTTGGGCAGGAGGCTGGACCCATTGATCATCTCGCAAGGTCCTTTGCAGCCCTAATGTCTATGAAATCTATAAAATCTATGAAATTCTCCCCAAAAGTCTCAGCAAGTTTAATTCTTCTCCTCCAGAAGTATTGCTTCAGTGCTGATTGCTGCTCAGCTCTCCCCTTTCAAAAGCAGTGCTTCAATGCATGCCTGGCCCTTCCACGTGCCTTCTTAGGCATCCCAAACCTTCTTCATCCTGAAGAATCGTGCCTCTAGGTCACTTCAAGGCCTCTGCAGTGCAGAGTGTATTGAGCGTGGGCTTTGCAGCGGTGCAACCGCCTCTTGGCATAGAGAGGTGCTGCTACTTATTCCACACACCTGAGAAGCGAGCACGGCCTTTGGCTTTGGCTCTGGCCACAGGCCTATTTGGGAGCCGGCGGTGTTTGTTTCGCGAGGATAAGCAAACGATCGCCGTCCCGTCCGTGGCACGAGCGCTAACCTTTCTGCGCTGTCAGACTCTTCCTGCTGGAGAGCGGGGCTGCCTCCTTCCACATCCCTGACCTTTCCTCAGTGTCTCTCTGTTTGTTGCTTCTGTCCTTTTTAAAAAGCTCCTTATTGATGTTTTAAAGTAATGGGGGAACATAAACAAGTAATAAGGAAAGGTTAACAATACCGAATCGATACTCCGGAGAGAGGCAGCTGGGAGATGGAAGTGGGGGGGAGCAACGTGTGGGAAAGCAAAAGGCCAAATTTAATCACAGCTGTATTGGCAATCAAATTACAGTTAGCTTTTTCTTTAAGCAGGAGCTAATGAAAGGTCTGTCTGGCATTGTGCTTGAAGAGAAAGCCCAGCACCTGAATGGAAATGCTGGGCAACGTTGCTCCACATCCCTGTTCTTGTTTAAGCGTGGAATTAGGCTATTTACTTCTTTTCCTGAAACGGGGGTATAGCGATGCTGATGCTGCGAGATCAGGGCAATGCGGGAGGTGAGAACCGCTGCATCCTTGGCTGACTCGCTGGAGCTCTCCGTGCCGTGTTTCCCCACCCACAGACTCCTTATCTCACGGAGGGGGTTGTGCCTAGCGGTCCTTAGCTGGCAGGTGGTGAGGAGGCTCCAGGTATCATTATAAAGGCTTTCAAGGAAAAGAGAGAGCGCTTCAATCTCATCATCGGCTGAAGCAAGCTGCTGCTGTTGAAAGCTTCTGCATCTTTGACTGAATTAGTCGAGAAGGTGCAAATCTATCCTGCCTCCTTCCTTTTCAGTAAATGCCAGACACCACAAATTATTTAAAAAAATAAACAACATAAAATGAAAAATCCACCTTTTGGTGTTAAGTGACTTAGCTTTTGTCCCCCAGGTCAAGTGGCATAATGGGAATGCCACTCCTTGCCCCTGGTGAAAGTCTTACTTGTAGGTGTGTCTAGCTAGGGCCCTGGCCTGGAGGCACTGACTGAAAAAGCTTGTCCTAAATGCATAATTGGCTCCCAGAGGTGCAGGATTTGCTCCTCGGTTTTGTTCTGGAGAGTAGAACAAGGCCAGGGTTATATCCATTCTGTACAAAATCTGAAGTGCTTAATTCAGTGTACCCAGAGCAGGATTTGCTCCTTGGTTTTGTTCCCCAGAGTAGAACAGGGGTATTTAGGTACCAAACCTCTACTTAAGCCCCTTACTTCAAACGGGGACATTGATTTCAGTGGGAAGCCGCGTTGGTGTTGTGCATCCACGTGGTTGTCTAGACAGCAATCCTGTTGTACGCAACACCGTTTTTGTAGTGCATCATGTATGCAAAAATAACGCAAAGGGAGCAGAGTTGCTTGTGTCTTTCCTCTCCAAAGGCTCTGCTCTGTGCAGATTCTGATGCTGTCCTCAGAGCCAGATGGGTATTAAAAAAATCTGGGCATTATAAGAATCAGTATAAGAATTGGGTGGTGAAGCACTAAATGGGTTACCTAGAGAGGTGGTGAAATCTCCTCCCTTTTCTTTTTAAGGCCTGGCTCAACAAGGAGTCCATGCAGAGTGGGGAGGATTTTGGCAGCCAGGCAGTCTGTGTCATGTCATCTTCTTGAAGCTGTCTTGTCAGGGCAAAGCAGACCTAAGAGGCTTGATACCATCTCTTTTTGACATACTTTGTGCCCTGAAACAGGAGGGGGGTGGTATTCTACACCCCAGAAATCCCCATCTGCTACATGGGTTCCTTAAGGACCCTTGCAGACAGCTGTCAGATCTAACTTAACCCAGAGTAACCAATGGTGATCAAGGAAGAGCATAGATTCAAAGAAAATGAGTGTTGGAAGGGACCTCAGGGAGGTCATCAAGTCCAACCCGCTGCTCAAAGCAGGTTAGTCCCAACTAGATCATCCCAGCCAAATCTTTGTCTAGCCACATTTTGAAACCCCTCCCAAGGATGGACCTTCCACCACCTCTCTGGGTGACCAGAAGCAATGTAAATCCACTTGAAAACCAGGGGTGAAAAGACCGTCTTAGAAGAAAGTCATCTCGAGTAAGCTAGTCGTGTCTTCCTTTGAAGAGCAAACAGCTCTGCTGACTGTCATCTGGTTTCGTATTGTGACAACTTAAATGGAGGTTTGGGACACAAAACCATTTCTTCCAAAAACATAAGGAGACCTGAATTTCTGCCTAATTAAGGTAATTTAGGGATGCGTCTCTCTACCAGTAGGGGGCAAGCTTTGTCCAATGTGAAATAGATGCATGTAAACTCTTGCTCTTGTAGCACATCCTTGATGAAAACATCTAAATTTGGAACTAGTAAATGAGCAGGTGCTGAATTTGGAGTATATATGTATGTCATTATATATATAATATATATATATATATATATCTCCTCATTTGCTGTGAATTAGCATAGTTCCTATAACCTTGTTAGATCTATGTTTAGTTATTCCTGCTTGAAAATCTGGCCAATATGTATATATAAATATACTGACAGAACCGTATTATTATACCAAAGACTTTTGCTCTGTTTTCACTCGTATATTTTACCTTAGTCGTCCAACGAGATAAGCTAACAGGTCATTTCCACGCTATTTTCCTTGTGTTGGAGAGGTGGAGGCTGATTCTCCAACTTCTGTCTGTCCAGCTCGTGAAAAGCAATGAAGTTGCTCCTCATTTCATTGCTTATAAAGGCACAACCGGGACATCTAAGTAAAAGCGAAGCAGAATATTGGCATTGATCTTAGTGGGTGTGTCTACATGTGCATTTACACAAGCTTAAATTTACTGCGCAGTAAGTGGGGGTAGGCTGGCATCTACACGTGCAGGTGTTAAAGCGCATTAATGTGTGTGGTGACTGACTTGGGACAAAAAGTTAGTGCACAGTAACACTGTGTGTGGTGACTGACTTGGACTAAGACCTCTACACATGCGTTACTGCGCAGTAACTAATCAGGTGCAAATTTGGTATCTGCATCATGCAAATAACAAATTTACACTCAGGTCTGTGTAAGTCACCATATTTACTGTGCAGTATGGGCATGCACGTGCGTATATGTGCCCGCTTGTGCAGTAATTTCAGTTACTGAGCAGTAAATGCATAGGTGTAGACATGTCCAAGATGCGCAGGATAGGGCCTTCAATGCCAGCAGAATCAGGCCCATCTTTGATTAACCTAACAAGATTACTCCATCACAAGTACTCCATTTACTGCAACAACCCACAGTCAGCATTTCTTTAGCGAATTTTCTTTATAAGCAGAACTATTTCAGTTTATAATTAGATTTCTTCTCAATAGAATATTTCCCCCTTGTTCTTTATTACAGCATTTAAATCCTTGTTGATACAGATCTCCAGTTCTAGGGGCAAGCAGGCACTCAGTATCATGTTCCCCGTATCCTGTGTTTTCTCTCTAATCCTTCCTCTTTGGAGCAAGTTGCTGGAGGGCTATCATCTGCGTCTTTCCTTTCCACAGCACTGGCATTTGTCTCCTGCATTAAAATCACCTTTCATTATGTGATTTGGAGTCTGCTAGGCTCTAACCAGCATCCTCAGCTGCTGTTGCTCTGTTCTGAGAGCTAGGATCGCCTCTTTCATGAATGCTTTTTGCTGAAGATGGTTTGCTATAATTTGCACCTGCCTTTTTGGAGCCAACTATCCAAAATAGAATATTTTCCAAATAGCTCATTAAAATCTTGTCTTGGTTCTCCCTGTGACTTCCTTTCCCATTCTCCAGTGGTTCTAACCTTACATTTTGTGTAGAAGTGTGGGAGAGTTTGCTCTTTCTTTCTAATCAGCCCATTTCTCCATCAGGGCCCAAGAATTCAGCACCGTGGAACGGACTGGGTGCATCTACACAAGACGCTTAATGAGCAGTAGCCTAATAACATGGCACAGGAGCGTGCCGGGCACGAACCATGCTAATACGCTACTGCTCAGTAGTATTAAGCTACTGTGCAGTAAGCATCACTAAAAAACCATGCGCCAGCGCTGCTGCGCAGTAACTGTACTTACTGCACATTTAGTTAGTACTTCATGATGCAAGTACTAAATTAAATGCGCAGTAACTACTGCACATTAACGAACGTGTAGATGCACCCACTGAATGAGACAAGCCTAGATTGTGTATTGAGCTGTACTGACCCAATATATCCAAATGTCCTGTATTCCTCATCCTGACACCCTCCGTCATCCTGCTTTTGATGTCAGTGTGTAATTCTGCCCCAACATCTTAGCTAGAACGTGGCTTTGTCGGGATCGGGGCCTATTTCACGGTGCCTAACCATGGGCTCAGTCAGAGCAGGGGGTAGTGGGAGTTACCATGTCAGCTTCTCCAGAGAAATTGCCCACGCGTACGTTCTTACCCCAGAGGGGGCGGTGGCTAAACAGAAGTCATTTACCCTTTCATTGAGGGTTAATCACCCTCAGTTAGCGTCTACGTACCACGTAAGAGAGCTTGCACAAGCACTTAACGTGGCGTAGGTAACTTGCACCACCCCCCGTTGCCTTTTACCTTTCAGTGAATAATTGTTGTCTGTCCATCCCCTAAGTTTCTGGGAAGAAAGCATGTCAGACTTCTGTACAGAAGTCTCAAAAGTGCAAGAAACAGAGGGTGCATTTCTTGAATGAGAACGAGCTGCTGGCAGCGGGTTCTTTTCGATGGGCCCTAAACCCCTTTGTCTCTTCGTTAACCAGCGTCTGGATTTCCAGGCACGCTGCAAACACCATCTCTCTTTTTCCTCAAGCTTTTGCAGAAGTGTGAGCCAAAAGGTGGAAGACTTGATGGATATTTAGATATATAAACATCCCTTCACAGGCTACTGTATTACAACTTATGGCCTGTATGTCCCAAGTCTCGTTTGGGCAGCCGGAAGTATTTGCACGGTCCTGAAGGATGAACAAAAAAATAAATCAAGGAGCTTTTTCTTGCCAAAGCTACACAAATCAAATTAAATGGTCAGTGTTTACTGGAATTCGTGTTGCCCCCTAACTCTCACAAATTCTGCTCAGCGCTGTTATAACAACAGGGCAGAAGATCCTTCAGGCCAGGAAGGTACGCTGAGACAGCCACAGCGCTCGCCTCACATTCCCCAGCCCAGCACTGCTTCTTTTTATCTTTTCCTCTTGCTTCTGTTTTTATATGGTTATAAAATAAAAAGCCCAGCAATGTTTCCCATGTGTGCAATCTCTTCATTGAAATTTGTTTTTTGCCAAAGTGTAACCAGCAAAGCTAGGCACGCAATCCGCTTGCTAATAGCCACGCCAGACAGTGGGGCTGAGATTGCAAGACCCCCAACGCAACAAAACTAATCCTGGGGACTAAAGCTATAGGAACAGGTTGACTCCTCGTAATCATGACCACTACTGGAAACAGCTGGTGGCCTATAGAGGGCACAGCCCGGTGTTGAACATTCAATGCATACTAGGATCATGACCTAGCGTCAGCTCGCTCAAGTTATAGTCTTCTGATGCACTCTCCGCAGCTATTTATCTCAGAATTGGAGGTATAAACAGCAGCACAAAGGTTAAATCTGTTGAAAGTAGTGCTGAATTTCCCCCTTTCTACACTAGAGAGTTTTGGGCGGATTGCTTAGTGTTTTTTTGTATTTGGTTTTATTTGGGGGGGGGGGGGGCTCATTGGGGTTTATTTATGGGGGTGACACAGGGGCACTGATAATGGCGGAGCCAAGACTCTTGTACTTGCTGCTCTTAAATCATATCTGACCGAAGCAAGTGTAAATGAGCTAAAAATAGTGGCACCCTTGGGAATGCTGCCCGGCTTCAGGGACTCCACATCGCTGCTGTTAGCGGAGTTGCACTGATATATGCAGCAGTGAGAAGCATTTACTGAAGGTCCCTCCTGCTGGGAGTATTTGTGCATCTGTCTGAGTGCCCCGTGCAACCCCTTCCTTCAGAATAGCATTTGGAAAATCAGTCTTCTGGGTTTATTTGGTTTTCCGTTCCCAAGCTCGTCCGATATGTTTACAGTCCTGAGCGTCCTGAGGCGTACAGATGCTCAGTCATTAATAAGCAAGGCTCTCGAGCCAAACAGTATAATATATTCAGGAATGATGCTGAATGTAAAAGAAATGCAAATGCCGCAAAACATTGGAGGACCCCAAATTTGTCTTTGCAAGAGCAATAGGAAATGTTTGCCCTTGTCTCTGCCTGCTTCTTTTTTCTTCCCCTTCTCAACTCTCTCCAGTTCATGAAAATTCACGAGACCCGTTTCCTTCTTGACGGCAAGCATAAACCTCTCTGTTCGATGCAGCGTGACCGGGCTCTTCCAGTGTGCCTTCGCTGCTGGAGTAGTGCGGTAGTGGAATAGGCTGCCATGGGAAGCTGGGGATTTCCTTCCTCGGGGGTTTTCAAGAAGAGACTGGATAAACATTGGTCTGGGGTGATTTAAGAGCAGCAATGCCGGGAATATGCTTGAAGAGTAAGAGTTGGGAATCCAGGAGACCCCACCCATGGGGATGACAAGAAGAGCCCTGTGGTGCAGAGTGGGTGGAAATTGGAGAGGAACCTATCTGACAGCAGAGCTCCACAACCAGTTTGGTTATAAAAGATTAAAGGACTTGGGACAAGTTTATGGAGGGGATGGAAAGCCAGAACTCCCCCTTTCTGCCATGCCAATTTGGCCATGTGATAGTGCACAGGTGTGTGTTTGGTCCCCAGGTTGCACCGCAGAGTGGAGGGAGTCGAGTTTTTTCTCATGCTTCTGGGGCTTCGGTTGCCAGATAGGACCAGGAAGGAATTTTTTACCTTACTGCTACTATGGGTTTCGGGGGGAAGCGGGGTTTTGCCTTTCTCAGAAGCACTGGCTTCCACCAATGCTGGGGATTTTGATTATGGTGTGTGATGCTCTTCCTGCTGCTGCCCTTCAGGGACAAACCAATCGTGCATACAGACATCAGGAAAGATTTTACCCCGTGGTCAGATCAGCACGGATGGTGATGTTTTTACCTTCCTCTGTTGTGGGGAGCATGGTCCTCTTCGTTGGATATCTTAAAATACTGGACAGCTACTTCCCGGCCTTGCACTAGCAGGGCATTGACTGTGCCTTTACTGCTCTGCTATACCTGGGGCAGGCGAAGATGCATTTTGATGCTTTGGGGCATTGTTCCTTGTAGTTATGCAAGAGGGTCCATGCAGTTTTAAGAACACGTTTGACAAACACTCACCTAGGATGGTTTAAATAATCCTGCCTTGAGTGGCGGGTTGGACGTGATGGCCTTTTGAAGCCTCGCTTTTTCTCTGTCTGCTGTAGCAACCGTTCTGTCACAGGGTGCTTTCTAATCCTCCTCCTGTGTTTGCAGCTTGGCCACATAATTAATGTAACGGGGAACTGCAGGGGCTGGCTGCACAGCTTATCCAGCTGGAGTCATGGCGTGTGTGCAGGGGGGAAGGGGATTGCTCAAATCCATTTTCCCATTGGCCTTGTGCGCAGGCTGTGCTGGTGACTCCTAGCTGTGATGCTCCATAGGAGAGGATGGATGGCGAGGCTGTACCTGAAACAATAGCTAGATTCCTGTTGCTACATTTGTCTACAAGCCATCAAAGGGTATCTCACACTCGTCCTTATCCATGCAATGCGTGCTTCCAACCGAACAGAAAATATCCAGCTACAAGTCCATTTCCCTGACCCCTCTCTCCAGGATGTGCCAGGATTTGCAGCATCTAAGCTCTTATCTAATTTCAGGAGGAAGTGTTCAGATCCGCTTGTAAGACACAGATGCCCAACACTCATTAATTATAATGGGGAAACAAAGTGTCTGCATCCATTGGTAGCGATGGAAAGCTCAACCTTGAGTCTTACTCAACCTGGGTACAGAGAGAAGCTTGCTGATGTGACGCAAGCTCTTCCTGGCAAGGATTATCTGTATTGCATGATGTAGCATTGCTCAGCAGACCAGGGCTGGGGAACAAGTGTAGATCATTAGCAGCCTTCCCTGCGAGCAGGGCCGTAAGCTCCTTTGAACATCTAAACCCACGATTTTAACAACAGGCATGCTGGGTCCAGCGCTATTGCAAACTCCTACATAGCTCCAGGACACATCAGTAGATGTCCAAGTAGATGTCCAAGGCACTGTCCAAAGGTAGGGGCACCAGAATGGACCCAGGGTTGTCTCCCCCTCCCATCCCCTACTTCATCTGCACTTTCTGGTTTCATCCACCCCAGCAATAGGAGTGTGTCACTGAGTGCAGAGCATAATGGGATATGTAGTTCTGCAAAGCAACCAATGGTATTTGCTGCTGCTAGGGAGCAGGGAGCTGTCACCCCTTTATCGGTGGCCAAAATCAGGAGGATTTTTTGCCTGCTCAACATGGGCATATGAAGCAAAAAAAAAAAAAAAAGAGGCGACCTCTCTTTTTAGCAGCGGTGAACTTTAGCTGTTACTCTTGGGTCGTTCACTGCAAGAGCCTCCACAGCCTGAGATTTCCATCGCTGTCAGTGGATGCAGACCCTCTGTTTCCCCATCATAATGAATAAGTGTTGGGCAGCTGTGTCTTACAAGCGGTACAGGGGGAAAGGCAAGGTGCAGTCCTGGCCAATTATGCCTCCGGACCCCCCTACCTTCCTCTTCGCTGTCAAACACCTGCTGGTTGTAATTGAAACTCAGTATAACAATAGGAGTTGTGTTAACATCAGTTAAGCTCAGAGCGCAAGGACCATCAATCCTTGTGTTTCATAGTTTAAGACCTTTGCTGAGCAGGGGTAGGAAGGCTTCCCTGCTGCGTTGTGTGTAGGGTGTAGCCTTGGAATGCGTCTCGCCATGAGAAAAGCTCAAAAAGCACTGGCCCATTGGGGAACGCCGATTCTGAGCAATTCATATCGCTCTTGGTCTGAGCTCGAATCAAGAGCAGAAATGTGTTGCTGGTACACGGTTTCCCAAGGCACCAGACTTAATGTGCACGTGAGAAGAGCTCCTCTGCCTTCCAGAGGAATTCAGTGTCATACCAGCAACGCTCATGCAGGAAATGGCCCGTCTGGGTTTGCTGCTGTTTTCTGAGGAGCTACTCAACTCCTTCGGTGATGACGAGAGCCAAATCTGAACCTAGCTTGTGATAGCCAGGAGGGAGGTTGAGAGAGGCAGGGGCTGGTAGCTCTTAGGTTTGATCTGTTTTGAAAGGCAAACTGTTCCCTTTTCAAGCTGGGCACCTTCCTCCAACCAACTCCTGCTTCTTTTACATGGCAGATTTATGCAGCGCCTTTAAATATTTATTACCATAATCCATGCCATAAAGATGCATTATTACTTTTTAACCAACATTAAAGTTTAAAAACAGAATAAAAGCTTCGCTTCGTGCCAGGAGAAATTGTCCTTCAGAGAGAGAGAGAGAAACAAGAAAGAAACCCCATTGCATGTCTGAAAGAAACTTCAGGTTTCATATTAAAAAAACCAAAAAGGACTGATGCATTGTCGGCTGTTTTCCCTTTAATTTTTGAACCAGGCCTGTCTTTTATTCGTGGAAATCCTTTTTATTCTTGCGTGGCGTAGTCAACGTGGTTATTAATAATATTGATCAAGGTTACGTGATGGCTGGGAATAGATGTCTGTGCAAAAGCCCACTGCTGCATGGCCCATAGATGCTACAGGAGGTGCAAAGACCTTGTAACCCGCAGAGGAATAACTAGGTCATCAGGTCTGATGCGTGAAGCATGTGGGCAGGCAGGGCTCAGACAAGCGCATACTGTTCCTCCATCATACAGTGAGAAGGTGGGTGGTAACTTGGTGCTTGGGTAGCATTCACAATATCTATTAGAGCAGTGCAGTTTGTACCCTTTGCTCAGGGCTGCACTTCTATGATAACCACCCCTTTGGGGTGGACGGTAGAGAGACCACTTATCCCTAAGCCCTACTCCAAATAATGCCGTGTCTGATGGTTCATCATCCTAGAGCGCGTCTACACAAGACACTTACTGCGCATTAACCTAATAACACTGCGCAACAGGCTATTGGCACAGTTATTAACTGTCATGCTACCGCGCAGTGTTGTTAAGCTAATGCACAGTAAGCATCACAAAATAACCGTGCGCCAGCGCTACTGCACAGTAACTCTAGTTACCGCACATTCAGTTACTACTCCATTAAGGAAGTACTAAACTAAATGCACAGTAACGAAGGTGCATTAATGAATGTGTAGATGCACCCACTGGTGAGCTTGATGTGCATTATAAACCCTAGACAGTGGAGATGTGTCATCAGTCTTCAGGGCTGGAAAGCAGATGTGTATCTTATAACAGTAACACTGAACCATTTAGAGATACTTCCCTTGCATTTTCCCCTAGAGAGTCTGATCTTCCCTTTCTATCCTAAGTGGGATGCTGTTATCGCAGCTGTCTGCAGAGCATGAAGAAACACCCACAGTCGGACGATGAAACTGTTTTCATACTTGGCCAGGCTGAGTTTTTCCCTCTGTTTTGCAGAGGTCATACTCCTGAAGCCTCAGGTTTGAGGACCGTGGCATCGTGACACTTGCAAGTTGCAGTGGTTTCACGGACTAAAGCACATGCTTCCTTGGCCGATCATTTGTACCTTAAACGCGCCACTTGCCGTTAGCCGTACAACCGTGGAGAACAAGCTGAATGACACGGCTGTGCAGTAAGTAAAGAATTGGGGACTGACAGAGCCAATAGCTCACAAACAGCTGGCAGTCTGGAAGCTGTAAGTCAGTGATTAGGAAGGAATAAGAAATACATTGGAAGAAAATCCAGACTGGTTTGCTAGCCACCAAAGGGGTTACTCTGGCAAAGCTCCATTGGCTTCAGTGGGGACTATCCAATTTATACCAGCTGAGGACGGTGCTCATTTCGGATGTCTCTAGTAATTACCCCAACAGGAACATTGCCAGGCTACAGGCAATAACGCCCTTACTCTTGTGGAAAATCCCTTTAGAGTCTTTACTGCCTACAGCTTCTGGCCAGAGCCTGGGTTTTATCTCATCAGGAAAACAATGCTTTCATCTGGCAAATAAATGCTGCTTACCTGCTCGAGGTATTGATTCAGCATTGATTAAACATGAGAAAGTCCATCACCCTGCTCCGGCAGTATGTGGACTTCACACATTCAAGCGTTAACTAAGCCCAGTGCTACTTAGCCTGTGAGATATGCGATTATATTTGTGTGGGGGGGGGCTCTTTTTAAATTTTTTTTTTTTTTTGGCTGGCTGAATTGAGAGAAAAAGTCATTTTGGGTCAATCAAAATGTTCCGTTCTCATCTTCCATTTTATATTTTTAATTAAGTTTTGGCAAACTTGTTCTTGATGCATCATTTTGACATGGGAGAAAAAACCCCCACAAAAGTAGTTTGGCATTGTTCAAATGAATAAAAAATGTTCACCTCTTAAACTTCTTTTTTTTTTAATTTTCTTCAGCTGACACAATTTGCGGAATTGAGCACAAATTAAAGATAGCTTTGGTGGACCCAAACCTGCTCTTTTTGTTGAACAAACTATCCCCCCCCCCCCCCCCCCCATATTGCTCAGCTCTACATGACATCGCAATTCATAGTAGATGCACCTCCTAAGAGTTGTCACCCCAAGCCATCCTGACTCCACCTGGGATATCCTATGTGGAAGCAGTGTCTCCAGTTCATCTCCCCAGCTTCTTGCAAATGCAGTCATGTTTTTTCCATATCAAAACCAGACCTATAAGCCAACTGTGGCTTCTGTACATTTGAAGTGTGCAGGGAAGGAAACTACAGGAGTCATTCTTGATCTGATGCTATGGCAGTTGGCCATACCCTTGTCTTCCCTGAGTCCATCTATGGCTTGTTGCAGAACATTCATGCCTTTTATTTCTGATTTTGTGTCTTGTAGTTGCGTGTGACAGCTTGGTGTGGCAACTTGAGGAATGGTGAGGATTGGACACCTTAGTGTTGTGCATTCAAACAAGATAGTCAGAATAAAGTAGATGCAGTATCTCAAGTTTCATATCTTCACCTCCCTTATGCTGTGAGGTTGGAATAGAGTCTGTGTGTGTGCGCATGCGGTGGGTGGAGGAGGGGGGGGATGTTTTATCATTAAAGTGTTTGTGATGTCTATTAAAATTGAAAACAAACATTTTCCTTGCATTAAAATAGCAGGTTACTTTAGTCCCAAGGGGCAAGATAATTCTCCTTTAGTTTAACATTTGCTAGCGCATCAAGATCATTAATGTTTCATGGCAGTTCTATATCTGCATGCAGATAAAGGCGTTTACACCACTGTAGCTTTAATGAACTTCTTACTTTCCCCATGAGGCTGTTGAAAGCCGAGATCGTTTTCCCTAATGAAATGTCCCAGGCATTTTGCATGGAAGCTGTTTACCTAGCTAATACACCCTGAAGGCTAAAGAGCATGTACACATATGCGTGGAGGGCTGTTCTCTGAGTGGGGCACACCCCAGTGTGGAGCAATGCATTGGGCAACAGAAGGGAGACCTTCATCCAAGTTGGATGGGAGTTGGACAGCACTGGGAGCCAAGGAACTATGATTCAACATTTTTGGCAAAGAAAATCTACCTTTTCTGGAAAAAAACCAATCATTTTTTTTCTCATAGAAAATGTTGATATTGTGGAAATGACACTTTGTCAGAAAACTATTCAGATGGAAAATTCTGGATCGGCTTGAGTTGCGAGATTATGTTCCCCATCCGACACCAGTTGAGACACCATCCTTTGAAGAAGACCTCTGCTTGTTGCACTTCTGTTTAGCTGCTACCAAACTGTGTCCATCCTTTCCCCGCTTCATCCCATCCTCCACACCCCCAAATAACCCTACTGTCAGATTTAGTAATGGTTGACATCCAACATCTCACCAAGACCAAAAATCAACATTTTTTTTTCCACAGAGGATCATCATATCTTGCACCAGCCTCAAGAAATTGAGTTCCAGTTTAAAACATAAGCACATAAAATATAAAAGCATACGAAGGGCCATATGGATCAAACCAATGGTCCACCTAGCCCAGTAACCTGTCTCTGCTGGTGGCAGAAATGGATGCTGTAGAGAGAGAGCATTGAACTGAATATCTCTAAAGCAGGGGTGGGCAAGTATTTTGGCTGGAGGGCCGCTTTTCAACTTTTGGTCAGCTGTGGAGGGCCACGATGGTAGCCCTGGCCCAGGGGCGATGTGTAGGGGCTGCACATGGGTGCACATGCACCCCCTGAGTGTGTTGGTGCACCCCCTGGAAAAAGGCGCCACCAACACTGTCGGCGGTGCCTGCAGGAAGTTGCTGCTCACCCCCATCGCTGACACCACCGACAGCGTCTGCAGGCGGTCTGCGATTCCCACTGGCCACCACCAACACTGCTGGCGGCAGCTGCAGGAGCTACTTCCTCACCGCCGCTGCGCTTCTGCCGCTCCCACCGCCGTGATCCTGCCGCTACCATGCCCCACTCTGCCACCCTTCCCCCCCCCAGCCACCAGGGGAACACACCATTCATGCCCTGGCCCCTTCACAGGTACATGGCTCCCTGATCACCACATTGTGACCAGACATCCCACCCCTAACCCCTGACCTTTGCCACCAGAAGTCCCTCCTCTTGCCCCAAGAAGTACTACTTTTGAGGGGGGAGGGGGGAGTTGCCATCTTGCAACCAGAAGAAAACAAATCATTTACTAAAAATCAAACATCTACTATAACATCTTAATTCTATTTCAAAAAATATTTTTGTCCTGATTTACATGTGTTTGCATAATAGCTCAAAATAAAGTCTTACTCTTGCATATTGGGGGGGCTGGAGGGGGGTACATGTGTGATTTGTGGGGGAGATGTATGTGGGAGTTGGTTGTGAAGGGAATGGGGAGTGTGGGTCTGTGTGGGGTTTTGGGGGGATTGTGAAGGGGTGTGGGGTTTGTGGGGGGTGTGGGTATGGGAGTGTGTGTGGGTGGGTTGGTGGGGTTTGGGAGACTGGGGGGTGGGGTTTGTGGAGGAGTGTGGATGAGTGTGGGCCCCCTGCCACATCCCCCACCCCATGATGCACTGCCCCCACCACTGTCAGCAGCAGCAGCAGGAGGCAGTGGACCCTTGGGGCACTCCTGGCCTGCAGCAGGCAGTTCCCTGGTGACACTTGGCTCCATGCTACCATGTGCCCTCCCGGGATTCAGCCACAGGTAGCTCGGCCCACTGGCGTGCATCTTCAAACCAGGCTGGACTGGCCCCATGCTGCCACATTGGGCTCCTGGTGCTGCAGGCAGGAGCCACGCACCATTGGGGTAGGCTGGGCTGGGCTGGCTCCATGCCTCCATGTGAGGCTTCCAGCCCTCCAGTGGGGAGCTGCACATGGCAGCACAGAGCCCACCCATCCTGATGGTGCATGGACCAGGACCCACAGGGAGTCGCATGCACTCAGGCTGCATGGGCTCCATGCTTCCACGTGCAGTTCCCTGCTGGAGTCCTGGAAGCCCTATGTGGAGGCACAGAGCTGGCCCGGCCCAATGGCATGCAGCTCACACCTGCAGTGCCAGGAGCCCCACACATTGGTCTGGTCTGAAGGTGTGTGCCAGCTGGCCGTTCCAGCTCTGTGCCACCATATGCATCCCCCAGAACTCAACTGGAGCCGCGTGCCACCGGGAGGGCTCTACCTACAACAGACCAGGAGCACTCCGAGGGCCTGCTGCTGCTGTCGACAGCAGGGGCTGTGTGCTGTGGCAGGGAGGCCCACCCATCATCCCCACATGCACTCTCCACTCCTGCAGGCAGGAGCTCCCCTCCCCACTCACCAGCTGTCCAGTCACATGGCATTGCACTTGGTACCTCCACATGGAGCTCCCAGCTGGAGTGCCGGGAGCCCCACGGAGGTGGAAGCACAGAGCCCACCTGATCCAATGGTGCATGACCTCTGGCTTTCAGAGGGGGAGCCATGGACTGGTAGTAATTGTTTTTTGGAGGGGCCTCGCAGGCTGCATAGAATGGCCTTGTGGGTTGGATCTGGCCCATGCACCATATTTTGCCCACCCCCGCTCTACAGTCATGTATCCCCTATTCAATATCATCCCTGGTATCTACCGTTATTGATTTAGATAGATCTATTAATGGCTGTTGAACAGAATGGTTGGAGAAGTTTCCTCCGGCCTATCATCCATGAATTTATCCAGTCCGTCTTTGACTCTGGCTATGTTGTCTGTCTCTTCCACCTCCTGTGGCAATGAATCCCATAAGTTAACAATATGCCGTGTAAAGAAGTGCGTTCTCTTGCTAGTTTTAAACCCGTTGCCTACTACTTTCAATGGGTGCCCCCTAGTTCTAGTATTGGGACCTGGTGAATAACAGTCCCCTGGTCATTTTGTCCACACCCGTCATGATTTTATTAGACCTCTATCATATCCCCCCTCTGCCTTCTCCTTTCCAAACTAAAGAGTCCTAGCCCTGTTAGTCTCTCTTAATATAGCAACTGCTTCGTACCCTGGATCATTTTGGTTGCCCTTCTCTGTAACTTTTGCAATGCCACTACATCCTTTTTGAGATGTGGGGACCAGAGCTGCACACAATATGGGGCCCACCATGGATTTGTATGACAGTATGATGATGATCTCTGGTTTGTTTTCAATTCCCTTTTTAATGATGCCCAACATTAGTTTTTTTCACAGTAAGGGTGGCCAGAGTCTGGAACGGGCTTCCAAGAGAGGTGGTGCTATCACCTAACTTGGAGGTCTTCAAGAGGAGGCTTGACAGTCACCTAGCTGGGGTTGTCTGACCTCGGTCCTCTTTCCTGCCAGGGGCAGGGGGTCAGACATGATGATCCATTGGGTCCGTTCCGACTCTATAACTCTGAATCTACGAACATTTTATTGGCTTTTTTTGGTCACCGCGTTGAGTTGATGTTTTTAGAGAACTCTCTACAATGACTCCACGGGCTCCCTTATGAGTCGTGACAGCTAATTCAGAGCCCAGCATTGCGTCCATATCCAATCTAATCTATATGGTCTGCTCCCAATATTCTGCCTGGGCCACTGCTGCTGGTGTTGGTGTTGCCAGATCTTGTCTGGTGCTTTGTGCTGCTCATTGCCTCATTCTCATCCTTTCTTCCCTGCTTGTTTTTCTTGTCCCTTGCCCAACACCATACGCGTGTTAAGGTCTTTGGAGTATGGACCATCCTTGCTTTATATGCATGTGCAGTATCAAGCACAACAGGGCTCTGATCCCCAATTAGCTCTGCTTGCATGTCCCAGCCAGGATGAACCAAACCCGCTCTGCCCACCCTCTCCTGCTCACATGCTCCAAACCTGGAAACACACACACCCATGCAGCTGCTCTAAGTCTCCAGCAAACTTGAAAGCAGCTGCTGGGGATGACCCTGGAGCAATATGTTTTAGTGTTTGGAGCCTGCAGGTGGTAGTAGGATAGGCAGATTAAGCTTGAGTACATCGTGGTTGAGGCATGTTGCCGCTGAAGGGTAGACATGCCTTGAGGCACTCCTGCAAAACACACAAAACAAGGGTGATTTTGTTTCTAGCCTCTGTGAGACGTGAGATATGGGATCCCCCATACACAAAGCAACACCGCGAAGAGATCTTAAGGGGTTTTTTTTAGCTTATTCTAACATTTTTTGTCCTCCGGGGCCTTTGTGCAGTGCCTCCGGTGATGAAAGGCACGAAGGTAAAGGCTGTGAAAAATGGTCCCAATAAAACATTTGGAACCACCTGAAAAATGGTGGGAAATAACTTTGCTCTAAAATATGGCATCAACACGCTACAGGAAGGTGTGACATAAAGGTTTTATTGGCAAGACTGTGGGATGAGCCACATAACTCATGCGGCGCTTCACAGCACATGATTAATGCACCACTCACAAACCCGGGCACAGCCCGGGAGCAGAAACCAAAATGTTGCCACCTTTCCAAAAAGGAAATTCAACCTCTGTGCCCCATGCTAGTAGCTGGGGTCTGGTAGCTAAACCATGAGCTAGGGACTTGGGAGATCTGGGGGTTGTTCATCGTTTCACTACAAATTTCCTATGTGATCCTGGGCGAATCCAGAGCAAATAGGAGCAATCCTTGCTGTTGTGCTGGAACCAATGAGAGCCCAGCAGCCTTTTTCTGCATTTGCATGCAACTAATCAACGAGCCCGTTTCCGTGAGATGTATTGTCCATTCATAACGAGGAATCACAGCAGTGGAAGAATAGGTGTAACAAATACATAATTGAGGTTTCCTATAACTATCGTGTCTCTATTAAAACAACAGGATAATGAGAGGATTTGTAATTTTTGCACCCAAAGCTCATTAAAAACAACCCAGCGCAGGCACTGGAGATGCCATTCATATTACTCACCTGACAAAATACTGATACTATAATTGCTCTGCCATACAATAAAAATATGCTTAGCAAAAAGCGGCTCGGATTGCCAAAGTTATGAGGCTTTTAGCAAAATGGCTGGAAAATCATCAGGTTTCAGATGAAAGACTGAGATTTATGATGCTGGGAGGGGAAGGGATAAAAACCATCACATCGTGTGAAGAGGATGTTGGTGTTTCTGCAAGACCCCGGAGTGAAAATGGAAGAGAAAAATAAGGCAAAACTAAGATTGTGGGACAGGTACGGTGTTTTTTTTAAGACAGCCCTGGAGATCTAAGGAGATTTGTTCAAGCAGGCTGAGCTCTTCGATAGCCCCTGAAACAAAGCCTGGGGTTTTCAAAGGATCCTGGAGGAGTTAAAATTACTGCTGGAAATCGTGGTTGCATATCCAAGCTGGAGTTAGCCCAGTGTTCAAAAGAGCTCAACCCGCCAAATCCCCTTGATCCCAAAGGTTCTTCAATGGGACTTGCTGAGCATCTTTATTTGGCTTCTTACATCTGAACCAAGAGATTCAACCCTGATGGACTGGGGAGAAGAGAGGCCAAGAGAGGGCTGGGCAGGAGGTAGTGGGAGGGGGAGAGGCAGGCAGTGCTTGCTCCAGGCTTTTGGGGAAGGGAGAGGAGAGCGCAGGAAGAGCAGCAGCTGAGAAGCCATGAGATGAATTCCCCGTGAACATCTGCACGTCCTGCCGGAGTAATTAACAGCTGCAGGGGAAATTCGGCACTGCTTTTGTATGCGTTTTTTTCTCCTCCTGCTTGTCAGATCCAGAGCTGGTGCGTGCAGATCAAGTCATCCGTCATCTGTGCTTGTCTTGGCCAGTGGTGGGCTTTAATGATTGCAAAGCATTAGGAGTCAGCAGAAGGGGTGGGATGAGACAGATTGGCAGCCTGAGCAAACACAGGCCGCTGGGTTTTATTTTACACTCAGCTCTGGTTTGTAGACTGGGAAATTCGAAATGGGCTGGGAAAAGTAGGGGAAGGGGCATGCAGTTCACGTGGCCCTTGGGTTTAGCCAGGCCTTTCCATAGGGCATAGGACTCCTGGGTCTCCCTCGTGACCGGCATTGCTCGTATAACCCCATTCAGAAATTCATCCCGTTTCACTTGAGCAGGAATATTTAATGCTTTGACCCTAGGGGGCATCGTGCTGCTATTTTTGCTCTCCTCCTGGCTCTCATTCATGTCAGACTCAGCACCCGGAGATTGCACCGATACTCCCTCTTACTCTCACTGTTACTCAGCGTCCCGAAGGAGTGAAACGTAGTCATCCCCTAAAAGCCATGGAGTTAAAAACAGGGCCGTCCCTCTTGCGTGGATCTGGTCCTGCAGGCAGAGGATCCCAGTCGAGGGATCGCCTGTCCTGTGTCGTGATCTGTATTTTTGTAGGAGCCCAGAGCCACAGTTGAGCTCGGATGCGGCTTCCCTGAGCAACCACAGCTGGCCATAGAGTCCTAATATATTCTGGGGAATTTCTTGCCCTGTAAGGCTGCAGGAATCAGCTATAATTTCTCAGTAGATGGGTGAGCCTGTTAACCCTTTGAGTCCTCCCCCTTGCCTTCGGTCTCTACCAGTAGGACGCTCCCTAGAGCGTGGCGGGAGGTAGGTTGGGGACACATACCTCAAATCTACTGGCAAGGGGAGAAGCCAGGATTTAAACTGAATCAGACGATCGATTCAGACTAGTCATAAGGCAAAACTTCTTTACAAGATGGTCTGTAAGGTCCCTTCCAGCCCCTAACAGCTATGCAACTATGATTGCTCAGAGGCAACGCGTCCTGTGGATGGAGCGTTATCCGAGTACTGTTCCCACCAACACCGGGGATGACCGTGGGCCGGCTGCGCTGCCTCCTGTCTACCTAAGCTGTGAGCTCTTTTGGGGCACGTACAGTACCTTGCATAGGGGAGGTCCTAATCTTGTCTTGGGCCTACAGGCACTAGACTAATGCAAATAGTGTGTATCTGTGCATTTCCATCAGTGGTGTAATGTTCAGCTGTGGCATTTTGAATGCCTTTTGCAGCTAATTCCCACTATTAAAAAAAAAAAAAAAAAAAAAATGACCATTGGACTATTTTGGCTCTGAGTCCTTAGCAGGTGAGGGACGGAGTTAGGGTCAGCTTAGTTAGGTGCATATTTGCAGCTCACAACAATCATTTTGTGAAATCTGCTCACTAATACGTGAGGGTTACATCTGCTGGGGCCCGGGAGAAGGTGCTCTTCTCGCTTTCTCCCTGCATCCATCGTTACGGCTCAGTCTCTTCCTTCTCATAATGAAGAAGAACAGGTGAATGAATAATCAAGTCTGGAAGGAGAGGGAAAGCAACCGAGATCCACCGAACGAAAGCTTGCGAGACAGCGGGATTAAGAGCGGATCAGTGCTAACACCACATAACTCAGTACTACGTTGCAATCCGTGCTTTCGTTTTTCGCACTTCTTTAGCGCTCTGCGTCTCCAGCCTGGTATTTGCTGCAGGAGCTAGTCTAATCCGTGTGTCTGTACTTATTAAAAGGAAATTTCCCACCTTGTGGGTGTTGAGTTGCCGGGAATACTGTGTGCAGGTACTGCCTAATTAGCACAAATTGAACAGTGGGAAGGACAGCTACATTTTAATCAGCAAGTGCGAGTATACAGTAGAAAACTTTTAATTACAGGAAAGGCTTAGAAGTCACGGCTGGCGGGTTCCACCTTTGCTTGCTGGTTCACTAAAGAGCGCAGCTTGTACTGTCAGGTAATGATTTGGCTCTTCCTTTGCTTGGAGGGGAGAGAAAAAATAGAAAGACAAGCTCTTCAAGTACGCGCCGAGCATTTCCTAGAGGGAGAAGGAGAAATCAGGCTTCCACTTGCTATCCAGATGTTCCCATTAAAATCTGACCGTTTGCAAGAAAGCTCGGCTCATGTGGGAAGACGGAGGCTCGGGGTTCAGAGCAGAAGAAAGCAAAAGAGGTACCATGTGAAACAAAGGCAGCTGCCGGAGGAATTGTTCCCTGCTCTGGCTTTTGTGTGGGGTATTGTGAGACTGCTGGGTTGGATCCAGCTGGTGTAAATCAGTGCAGCCTCACTGCAGCACGGGGAGTCTGAGGAAGTCAAAGGCACTGTGCTGGCTTACACCAGCTACGACTCTAGCCCTGAAATTTTAACAGCTGCTAGGTTTTCACTGGCTCCTTTTATACCTCAGCAGATGACTTTTGCCCCCCATTGTTATTACCAGTGACCTTCCAACATATAAGCACTTCTTCACTTTGAAACAGCAGGAGAGAAAAATACATATTTTTTTTTCTACCAGGAGCTTTCTGAGTTGGATCTTTAGGGTCTTAGACATTGCCTGTGAGTGGCTTAAAATATACCTCTGAATCCCTCCCTGTATTTATTGAATTGTTTAAATAATATCCCGCTAGCAGAGCTGTAGCTTGCATTGACCCCACTGCTAAGGGCAGAGGTTCAGAAATTGGCCGGTGGGAGTGTAGGCGTCATGTCTCGCTGCCTCTTTGACTTTGGCGTGCCGGGTGGAGCATGCCTCCTTGGTTTGTGGGATTTGGTGAGCACATGAGAGCTTTCTTCTTTTGGATTGACCCGGGCTGTTTGTCCGCGACAGGCCTGTTGCACTGCAGAGCAGCCCATTCCTGAGGATAACTTGCTCCTTGCTGTCAAGTTATCCCAGGTAGAAGGAGTTTGGAGCGTCAGCAGGGAGCATGGTCAAATTGGAGCATCCTTTCCCGTGAGCCCCTCCATTGGCTGATTCAATAGATAAGCCAAGGACGGCTTCCATCCCTGCCACTCCCAAGGTGCAACCGCTCTGACTTCACTTCATTGGAGCGTGCACATAAACCTGTCTCCTCACCCCTTCTAGGTGAATACCTAGAGAGCCACATTCACTTTCTCTCTCTCTCTTGCCCTATAGCCCCAGCTTCTATAGAAGAGACTCTCTCCAATGTGTCCACATCCTTTCTGTAATGGGCCCGCAGCTGGACACAGGACTCCAGATGTGGCCTCCCCAGTGCTGAATAGAGGGAAGAAGCACTGTCCTCCATCTGCTGGAAACGCTCCTCCCAATGCAGCCCAGGATGCCGGTAGCCTTCTTGGCACCAAGGGCACACTGCTGGCTCCTGTTCAGCTTCTTGTCCCCTGCCACCCCACTATTGCTACCTGACTTCACGCTGGTTAGGCCTCATGCAGTGGAGTGCTGTTTGCAGTTCTGTATTTTTAAAAGTCCAAGAAGTAGTTAGAGGAGGGTCTAACAGCTGGCGACTAAAAAAAAGTTGGGTGGGGGAGGACTTGGAAGGCAAGCTATAGAACAAAAGGTTGGGAGAAAAAGGCATGTTCAGCTTGCATAAAA
Source organism: Alligator mississippiensis (assembly GCF_030867095.1). NCBI lineage: Eukaryota > Metazoa > Chordata > Crocodylia > Alligatoridae > Alligator > Alligator mississippiensis. Next base: position 97,106,928 of record NC_081829.1, read on the forward strand.
GGCAATTAAGGGGGGACATGATAGCAGTTTTCAAGTATGTGAAAGGCTGACAAAAAAGAGGGAAAATCACTTTTTTTCCCCACTGCAGAAAGCAGGGTTCATACCAGTGGCTTGACAGTGCAGCAGAGCTGGTTTAGATTAACAGTGAAAAGCAAACTGCCTGTGAAAGTGGCAGAATTTCCTTCTTGGGAGGTTTGCAAGATGAGGTTGGATAAGCTGTAGGTGATTTAAGAATAGCAGTGCCTAGGGTGGACTATGAAGGGCAATAGTTGTAAGCCCAGGAAATGCCCAGATAGGCATCACTCAGGGATCGTGAGAAGAGCTCTGCAGCCCAGAGCAGGGGGAAATTGGAAAGGATCGTGCTCAGCAGAAGGAGTATGAAGCAGAGCTCGACAACCAGCTTGGGTATGCCAGAAGACTGAAGGAGCTGGAGTGAGTTTATGGAATAGGAAGGTGCATTTTTGCTGTCCAGTCAGTGGTGCGTGTAGTTGCATATGCGCCACCCAGTTGGCAGTGTGCAGTGGAGGGTGTCTGGTTATCCTTTGCTTCTGGGTTGTCCCATGAGGCTGGGAAGGACGTCCCCCCCTCCTGTTTGTGCATGCATTGGGTTTTTTATTCAGCTTAGAAGCATGGAGCATTGGCCAAAGCCAAGACTGGGGATTTGGCCTGCGTTATGCCAGTGCTCCTTCTGGGACTTAAAAAAACAAGATTGTCTTGGCTTAGAGGGTCTTGCTCCTTTGCCTAGGGTCAGAGTTATTTGACATCAAGAAGGAATTTAGTCTCACCATCAGAGCAGTATGAATTGTGAGGTTTTTTTGGGGGGGTTGCCTTCTGTAGTGGGAGGCATGGTCCTCTTCCTTGGATCTCTTAAGCATACTTAACAATTACTCCCTGTCCTTGCAATGGCAAGACATTGACAGCACCCTCCTTCTCCAAGCTTTATCTGTAGCAGTTTAGGGTGTTATTGATGCTCCGTTATACCCCATCAGTTGTGCGAGAAGGTTGTTCCCAAAGTTTTTAAGAACAGGTTAGACAAGTACTTGCATGAGACAGTTTAGGTAAGGATGATACCGCCTTAAGCAGCGGGGGATTGGACTAGATGACCTCCGGAGAGCCCTTCCAGCCCTGCTTTTCTATGATCCTATGATCCACCCCTGCCATTAGGGAAGTGGTAAGGGCAATCACTGAGCAGAAACAAAACTGGTTAAATTTTCTTGGAATTGCTAGTTCCCTGGGGATTTAAAAAAAGAAAATGTTTCCATCCTGTTGAAAGAAAAAAATATATTTAAAAAATCCCAGGAACTAGAAAACCCAGGGGAGGGGTTCTTGGTGGCATATGAAGTTGAGTTTGAAAACCAGATTTCTTTTTCTGAACCCAAAAATAATGCAGGGGAAAATGTACAGGTGCATTAGATGGACTTATTGGGGCAAAAAAAGGCCCACACTATTGTTGGCCCTCTTATGCTGTAGCAAAACTATCAGTTCAAAAAAAGAAGGCTGCGTTCAGGCCCTTCCAAAGGGTCCCAAGAAACCAGGTCCGTTTGGCATGAAAATAGGCTCCCATTTTATGTCAGCTTGTCCTTCTTTGACCGGCTTTGCTGAGCAGAGCTAGCAGGTGGGCTAAGTAAGATTTCTCCTTGCTTCTGGTTATAGCCACACGCTCTGGGCAAGTCGTAGCTCAGCCCTGCTCAAATTTGAGCTTTCCATTTTCCCGTCAAACACACATTGCTGCAGCGTGATCGATGGCCGGGCACTGTTCATCTACCACGCCGCTTGTTATGGAGTGAAACGCAGAGCTGAGCGGGTGACCCGAACACCTCCTCTGCAGCTAGCGAGAACAACGCTGGCGTGAAGCTTTAGAAATAAATTGCTAGGAAAAGCGAAGTGTCTGCGTGTGGACTGTACAAGCACACTGCACCTGGACAAGGGGTAAGCGATCGCGTTTGGTCTAAAACCAGGTTAATCCTATGCTTTCACACGGCCGTTGGCATCCACACAGCTGCAAATGCCCTGTGGGGTTACAAAAAATGTCTCCCGGTTAGATTCGGGAAAAAACCGCAGAGTGTAATTCCAGCCTGGCCCCCGAAGCCTGGGAGCACGCTAGAGCGATTGTGAGCATCCACCCCGGGACAGCATGAAGGGTCTCTGCACATTACAATAGCCTGCGAGGCAGACATTCGGGACCACTCGGGCACGTTCCTGAGCCATCCGCACTGCCCGGTTTGTGGGGCTGGACACCAGTGGATAGGGCCCATCTCTCAGCCGCCTTCCAGGGGTCAGTCCATCCTGTATCAGCATAGCCTTGGGCACAGGGTAGATTAGGCACATGGGCAATGCAGACTATGGTGGGTACTGGGTAACACCCTCTTTATGTTGGGGGATCCCAGGACCCGAGGAGCATAATCTGGACAGCCCCGGAGATGTCTCTCCATTGCAGCGTGCACACTGCATGTGCTGTGTAGGCTGCAACATGCCCAGCATCTGTCCCCATCCAGCCCTGCTACACCTGGGCTTACAAGACAGCATCTGAGGCAGCCTTGCATGTCTCCACCAATGGTTCAGGGCTCCTTTTGGCCAGTCCGATGCTTCAAAGAAGAAGATGTGAGGATGAGGAGCTCATCTCTAGGCTTTCAAGGTCAGAAGGAACCACTGCAATCAGGAGACATAGGCTTTATTTTCCTTGGATCCTTTGTGTGTCAGTGAATTGCTGGAGGCAGGCTGAATCCTGGTCACCCTGGTGCAGCAGTGCAGGGGACAACTTACCTGCCCTGTACCCATTACCAGCACCCAGGGTAGCTGCACTGGTGGGGGAAGCAGACTCAGCGCAGTGGGTGGGACAGACATTGCACAAACCGGTTTGACCCAAATCAGTTAAGTGTGATACTCCGTTCAACCAGGTTCATCGTAAACCAGTTTCAGCCATTTTGAAACTGGTTTAGATGCACTGAACTTCTGTTGTGTTGCAGGTTGAAACCAGCTTCTGAGCACTTCATCCGGTTTATGTGCAATGTCTGTCCCTAGGCCGGGAGTGTCGGCCGCTCTTAAGTCTGCTCTCTGCCTGTCCAGAAAGCAGTGTAGCTACGGGAGCACGGAGCTCGTCGTGGGCCTCCGGGTTCAGGGGCACTGAGGGCTGTGGTTCAAAAGCAGCCACGATCCAAGTTTGCCGGCAGAGGCTACAGATCAGGCCTTCTGCATATATGCACCTTGTCTTGTCCCTTCTCTCCAGTGCCTGGCACTTAGATGCAGACACCGGAGAACATTTTGCTTTTCTCCTTTTTTTTATTTTATTTTATTTTTTGTTTAAAATATAAAAGGGGCTGCTGGAGCACTCACTGTCAAGTAGGTCTCTAAAGCCCCATGGGTAATGTTCTCAAATGACAAAGCTGCTCTCCTTTTTGGCAAAGGTCTTTTATCAAGTGATACGGCAGCACATTTTCAATCATCTCCGTATCACAATGAAGAGACAAACCCTGTTAGCGTTGTTCTCCGAAAATCATAAAATGCACTGGCTCGGTACACCTAGGGACCAGCCTGGGCTTTGAGCTTCCATGAATCTGAGCAGCAGCGGGAGAAGTGTAATTCAATCTTTTTAACTTGGTGATATATATTCATGTCAGTGGCTTTAAGATAAGGAAAAGACTTTAGTTGAAGAATGAAACTTTTGATGAATAACCCAGGGTACGATGAATAATGTACAAATATTTCTTCCCTCTCAGTCAAAATGATTCTGGATCCTTTTTCATTTTAATCCTTGTCGTATTCTTCCATTTCTTTTTCCTTGAAGAAAGGGAGGCTGGGGAGGGGGACATGCACACTTTTTTGGGGGGCAACGAATCTTATAGCTCAAAATAAAAATCCCTTCTAAAAAAAAAGACACTTCCTGCAAGTCTCCTTGATTGCACTTAAAGATTTATTTTTTTCCCACAGCTGCTAGATTGCTGGGATAATAGATGTAATAAAGATGTTAATGATAGTGCTTTCCCTTACTGGGTGCCTCCTCCTTATAAAGAAGATGAGGAATTCATCCAAGAAGGATGGTTCCAGTTCGCTGCGAGGCATTTCTCACTACATAAAAAATGAATCCGCGCGGGCTGCTGTTTGCCTTCCCCGTTTCATTCCTAATTCTGGCCTTGTAAAACGTATTGGTTATTGTTGCTTTTCTTTAGAGAGGCAACGGAAAGAACAGGTGTAAACATCAGGTTTTGTTTCCCGAACAAGTCTGGGGGGACAGAGAGGAAGAGACAACAGTTGTAGTACATGCGAGGCCTGAAACATTAAAACCTCGGGAAGCTAGAGGGAATAGTGGAGTGCAGCCTGAGGTCGAGGGAACATGTTTGGATTAAATTAGGGTGAGACTTTCAGGTCACTATACTGGGGTTAGCATCGTCATTAAGAGGATGTTGGTATATACTGGAATAATTGCTGGAGTTCAAGCTAACCAAATGCAAATTGAAATTAAGGCGTGTGGGGCTTTTTTAACGTTGAGGGTCATAAGCCATTGGGACCATGTACTACGGGAAATGATAGTCTTGATCTGAAGTCACCAAGGGATCAAGAACCCATGTTTGCCTACTGCATGTCTCCCAAAAAGGCAAGGAAACCCAATGGGAAAACACATTCATCCCGATCCCCTCTGTTTCTTCACTACAAACATCCTGTGGCCTCTGGGGAATGGAAGCCCTCCATCAAAAACACTGAAATCAAAGGATGAAGGCAAAGGTGGAGAAAACTGTCCTTTAAATAGCTGGACCCATAGAAATAAAGTCCCATTGATCTGGCCTTGCAAGGCAGAGTAAGCGGCCGGACCTCAGTTCTTTGCTCTGTGCTTTCCCATTGAGGGTCGTAAACCACTGGGACCAGGGAGAGACATGCCCAGTGCAGCACACCAATCCCAACGTGGAGGTGCACTTCTAGGAGAACAGGGGGAGCATGCCAGTCAGTCCTTAGTCAATTGTTAGAGCTGAACTGGAGGGAGGCAGCCAGTTTATAACAGGTGACCATCTTACTAGGGCCCAAAGCCAAGGTTGGCTTTACCAGTGATCTCACGTAGTTCACAGGAAAGGATTCAGATGGCAAAGTCTTCTGATCACTATTACTCATGGGGCGTGGTTTCCTGCTACCTCTCTGGATCACCCAGTCCGCCCCTGTCTAACCTGTTGAGCCATCTAATGTTGCCCAAAGTCTTCTAATGCACAAAAAAAGCAGGGTGGAGGGTGACCATCCTGTGATAAACACACAGTCTAAGCCTGTTTTGGGGCTAATGGTTCAAAGTATTTAGGTGCCCATTGAGCTCAAGGGATGCTATGCATCTGTGGAGGTGTGCAGTGGAAGAGCAACCAAGGCATCTTGCAATGGGTGAATAGGCATTACCTTGATCCTGGCTTTGGAGTCTGGTTGTAGGTGGTCCCGTGGCCAACCTATACAGGCAGGTGGGATCCTGCATCCCTGCAGGGGTTTGGACTAGCCGAACTGGGTCCCCTTCCAGTTTTAGGACACGATATTATCCCCGCTGCCACTTTGTGTGCCACTGGCTATAGAAACTGTTATCCCTGAACCATGCTGAGCCACTGGGGCTGCGTGGACCTATGCACCTAATTTCCTTCAGAAAATAGGCCCCTTATGCCTGCTGTGAGGCAGAAGGCGATGAAAAGTTGCATCTTCTCGGGGAAGGAGATGCAGCAGACAGGTTGAGATGTAGAAATGTGTCCCACGGAGCTGCAGGGTTGACAGAGATTAATTGATTCCCCTACTTGCCCTTCCTTCAGATAAAAGGTTCAGGAACATCAGGGGAGAGACAGATGCATCGATAACAAAGCCGTAAGCATAAGGACGGGCAGAGAGAACGTAGTGCTTGAAGTGGAGGGCTCTTGTTTTCCAAGTGAGCAAGCTAGAGGCCTGGTTGATGGGGTAGTAGGAAGGAAATGACTACAGCGCTTGATCTACCTCTCCCTATCGTAGTACTTCCTCTCCCCATAATTACCGGTCCCCAGTCCTCCCAGCCTGCTGCTTTCAGTGCATGGCTTTTGCCTTATGGTTTCTGGAACGTTTGTAGAGAAACATCAGGTGTAGATGGGGCACATTGTGGGTGGGGGTGGTTGCTCTGAATCCCATGGGAGACCAAGGTCTTGAGAGTTGCTATAGAGGGGCATGCCAGACTAGCCTCATCAGTGTGTTTCCAGGTTTGGTGTGTGTTAACAGATCAGGGGGCACCTATTTGGGGATGGCCTGGCTACAACATGCTTGTCCTATTAGAAGAGTGAAGCAGTGGACATATGCCTGGGGAACTCATGGACTCCCCATCACTGGAGGTGTTCGAGAAGAAGCTGGACAGCCACTGGTGGGGGATGATCCAGGCACAGCTATCCCTATGTGTTTTGCTGGTTGCTGCATGCGACTGGGGGGGAATCCTGTCCCCACTCCCATTCTCACACATGCACTAGGTTTCTTTTTTTCCCTCAGAGGCATTGGGTGGTGGCTGCAGCCAAAGCTGGGGATTGTGACTGGGTTGTGCCAGTGCTCCTTCTGGGACCAAAGCTGCAGGTTCCTGGGTAGAGGATCTTGGGTCAAACCATTCTTCATATTTGGGGTCACGAAGGAATTTTACCCCATGGTCAGATCCCAGCCTAGCCCTGGATCAGAGGAGTATATGGTTTTCTCTCTAGCCGAGGGACATGACCTTCTATCTCCTTAGCCTCTGTTAGCATCCTAACCTGCCACAGGTAAAGCAGGGGGACAACAACATTTTACAGAAGCAGCAAGTTGACTGTTGTAATGTCTTGTGTTGTGTCAGGGTTGACAGTAGTTTTACTAAGAGGTTAGATTATGGATTTGTATAGGTTTGGATAGGGGTGATCCTGCCTCAGGCAGAGGGTTGGACTAGATGACCTGCAGAGGTCCCGCCTAGCCCTGCTTCTCTGTGTTTCTGTGGTTACTGGATGCCTGTGCAGTAATGGCTGGTGGGATGGGAGTGCTCCACAGCCACCATCAATAGGATAAAACCTGGTGACATATTACCACCAAGGAAGTATCCAACAGAGCAAGACATGTGAGAACAGCCCTGAGATCACTCCACTCATTGGATGGTGCCAAGTGAGAAGATGGAAAGTATCTCAGATATCTTGAGGACTGGTGCTTTATAACCAGAGGAAAAGAAGTCATGGGGATACTGAGGCACTGCAGGGCCAAACTTCAGGCCAAAGGTTGCCCCCCCCCTCCCTCCAAATAAAGAATGTTTTAAGCAGCTTGCACCTTAATCTCTCTGGGCACGTCTACATGTTCATTAATGCACCTTAGATACTGCACATTTAGTTTAGTACTTGCTTAATAAAGTACTAACTAAATGAGCAGTACCTAGAGTTACTGCGCAGTAGCGCCGGTGCACGGTTAGTCAGTGACACTTACTGTGCATTAGCCTAATACCACTGCGCACCGCACAAACCATGCTAATAGCCTACTGCACAGTGTTATTAGGTTAATGTGCAGTAAACGTCTCGTGTAGATGCGCCCTCTGTGCTGGAGTCGGCTCTCCTCTGGCTGCATGAAGAGAACAGCTCAGTTTAACTGCAGTGTCCTGTGGCCTCATTTGTACGAGGCGCAAAGCAAAATCCTGGGATAGGAATTGAAGCCTGAAAGATCTCCTGATCTTGAGGATGGAAGTGCTACAAGCTGAAACCAGACCCTCTGAGGTATTCAGGTAGAATCAGGAGCAGAGTGCTCATATCTAAAACCCTTTAAGGTCTATGGTGGAGCAGAGACTTAACTGACTCTTTGGGTGTGTCTACATGTGCATTTACACCGGCTTAAATTTACTGTGCTGTAAATTAATGCATGCACATGTAGATGCCAGCCTATTTCCACCTATTTTAGTCCCAAGTCGGTCCACACACAGCATTAATGCACTTCACTGCGCAATGAGTCCCAAGTCCATCCACACACACAGTGTTACTGTGCAGTAAGGTGTCTACACATGCACTACTGCACAGTAACTAATCGGGCATAAATTTGATACCTGCATGATGCAGGATCAAATTTATGCTCAAGCTGGTTTAAGTCACCATATTTACTGCACAGTATGGGCATTTACACGTAGATGCATGCACATACTGCACAGTAGTTTTGGTTACTGCACAGTAAACGTGCACATGTAGACATGCCCGTTGTGTACAAACCGCAGTAGGGACCGGGAGGACAATGTATGTGTAAATAAGGACAGAGCAAGAGAGTTGCAATTACAGTTTCTTTCCCTCCAGCTGTTTCATGCCGTGCTCCAGATAAGAAGAGCAAGGCAAGAAGAGGGTGACTGCTAAACCTCCTAGCTGCCTGATAAAGCAAAGCGAAAACGACAGTGGCTTTAATTGGCTAATTTACTAGCCCACAACAGGAGTGTTACCCTTAATCTAGACTGAAAGGAGGAGTGTGGTAGAGGCAAAGAAACAGAAATAGAAATAAGTGGTGAACTTGGCCGTGTCAGGACCCAGATGGTGGCTGGGAAATGTCAAGAAGTGAGAAGCCTGCGGTTGCATCTGTAATAGTTCATCCAATTAGCACTACATTTGAAGGGTGAATGTCAGTGAGTGTCTTGGCCGGCTCGCCTCAGGAAATTACAGCTGCGTTGACCTGGGCAGTCTCTGGGTTTCTGGCAGGTATGATGGTACCTCTCTGTTGGGCACTGGGGAGAGGCATAGTGTGTGTTGAGTCTGGTTCCCCGCAAGTCAAGAGGCTGGCGCTGAGCTGGTGCAGGGGAGAGGACTGTACCCCTGCGAGTGCCTTTTCCAGTGTCTGAACGGGAGCCTGAGTTCAGGTCCTGGAGCTAGCATTGACTGGCACCACGGCTGGCTCTCACAAATCCCACGTCCCCCTATCAGTTTGAAGGGGCGCGGATGGACATCATAAGAAGAATATTCTGCAGCGGGGAAGTTTTCTCTCTGTTGCTGTTTTGCATCAGGCAATTGCTTTTAATTTTTATACACTAAATCCAGTGCTTTGGTGGCATTCTGGGACACGGGGAAATGGTGACTTTGCACTGGGTGTTAGTACTGTTACAGTAGCATCAAAAGAGGACCCTTTTTGATAGAAGGAATATAGACATTTCCCCCATCCCACAGAGCTTATAACCAGGATAGAAAAGGAACTGGGGGAAACTTAAGGGCTGGGATGAATCCCCTAGACCAGGGATTGGCAACCTCTGGCCTGCAGGCTGGATCTGGCCTGTGAAACTATTTCATCCAGCCCATGCGGCACGTATGTTGGGGTGTCAGTGGCAGTTTGGTGGCTGCAGGAATTGGCAGTGGTGGCAAAGGGCATGAGGGGTGGGAAACTTGTTGGCGGCCCTGCCTACCGAGCAAGATGCATTTATCTTGCCACCCCGCTGCCCTAGTCAGGCCTCTAGTCCCCATAGCTCATCATGTCTCTTCTAAGCAAACCAAGCCCCGTGCTTAAAGAGCAGCCCAAGCCATAAGCAAATGCCCGGCGTCACCTCGGGTTCTGGGCACTCGGCCTTATTTTATCTCAGCCAGCTCACCACTTCTCTCATTGGATTCTCCCTTGCATTTACTTAAAATAAATAACTCCTGTATTTTCTTGAGTGCCTCTCATGCACCTACAGCTGAAGCAGCAAAATGTTAAATACCAGCCTCTCCTTCCAGCCACGACCTGTTAACATTTACAGGCTGGCATCCGTGCCCACAATGGAGGTCATTTCCACTGCCCTTAGCTCAACCTGAAGTGGAAAAGGGGGGATCAAAAGAGCAGGAGCTTCCATGGTGTAGGGGTCCGAGGGGCTTTGGGAACATGCCAGAGAAACAGCTATAACTTGGCACCGCCTTTTACAAACTCTTGTTTCTGTTGGCAGGAGCAGGAGGGGAGGTGTGTGTCCTCCCATGACTTTTCAGTAATATTCAGGTCACACTTTGGCCCTGTATTTTTTTTAAATAAGCGTGGGAGAAGATGAAGGCCAGGCTGAGACTTTGACCCATCCTCTATATAATGGAGGGTTTTCATTGACAGTCCCTTGGCATCTTATAAAAGTGCAGGGCACCAGTGTCTTTCATTGGCATTCTGTGCATCCTTCAAGCCCCTGGCAGAGAGAGACGCTGTTTTTGGCCATGGTATGTTGAGGCACGGCTGTCTGTGAAACAATAATTTGTGTTTTTACACTGACGTGAAAAGTGTCTGGTTGAAAATGTGGAGTGATGTTTGGATGGAAAGACAATCTAGCCCTTGAAATAATTCCCCAGGATCCAAAAAAATTGAAAGGCTAGGGACAATGTCAAGGTAAAAAAATCGTGTGTTAAAGTAGTCAAGATGACTACAAGAGTGTGATCTTGTAGTGATTACTAGATACAAGAAAGGATTTGGGAACTTTTGGCATAGGATTGAAGTATCTGAGTCCAAAATTATTGTCCGGAAACCCCTCCGCACAGCTGCCATCTCAGCCTGGAGGTGGCTGAAGTCAGGGGTCACCCCAGTATTTAATGTTAGCTTCCCATCTGCTTTAGGTTCTGGTGAGACATGCGAAGGCGACCACCCAAGCCTTGATGCCACTGAACAGCCAGGGGCCTGGTTGATCCCTGAGCCCCACTGGCCTCCCTCTGCTTGTCTTGCCCGGGCAGCTTGGGCAGGTAGGGGGTTTTTTTTTGGAGACGTGCCCAAGATGTGATACGTGCCAGCCCCTGCTGCAGACAGGTTGGATACAGGCTCCAGGGAGGGCAACCGAACACCTCCTAAAAGACACGTAGGGTGAGTGCCTGCTGTCTTCCTAGGGAGGCTCAGGTCTGTCCCTCGGTCACACTTAATGGCTGAGTAGATAAATGGTCAGAGGTGGCATAGAGCAGGGGATGGAGAAGGTGTGTGGTTAGGATCAGAGTGAGCTGAATAGCGGGAAAGGATGAAGACAAGGAGATTGGCCAGACCCCTCCAGTCCTGTCCCAGCCCGAGGACAAGGAATAGGCTGGAGGCTGTAGAGCAGCTAAATACATGATGACATGTATTTAGCGTCTGGCTCCTGTAGGCTGCAATATGCACCCAGCTGCAGATGCACCTACTGATGCAGCCGGCAGAAGCAGTGGGAGAGGACCATGATGACCCAGCTAAAGCAGGAGGCTCAGGTCCAGGCCCGCACCCGGGAGGAGTCCTAGCCTCGGTGAAGAAGTGCCGGGTCTGGGGACACTCTCCTCTGAAAGGGCTGTGTGTCTATGTGGCTTGGAACTAAGGGATGGGGGAAGTACTACAGGTCAGTGCTTCAGCAGGAAGGCGGTGAGGGATTCTGGGAAGAACAACAGTGTCAGATGACTTGAGAAGGAGAGATAGGGCGGGGTCTGTAGAAGGATGGACAAGGCTGGGGGCCAACAGACTGAGCTGCAGTATGGCTTTCGGACCCAACGTTGTTGGCCAGTATGGCCTTTTCCACCCACCGTGGGTGGCATTGCTCATAGGACATGCAAATCCTGGGCATTAATATGATCTTTTTAAGGTGGCTCAGAGGTGGGCTAAAATGGCAGCTATAAGACCTTACGTTTGGTTTCTACAGAGCTTCACTTCTGGGTTTGGGACCAGCACATCTGTGAAACCCTGCTTCAAGAAAACATTTTTATTCCATGTCATAAACAACCACCTTCTTCCCTTCCTTCCTCCCCTGACAGTATTTCTATTACCAACTCCCCTAAAATGGGCTCTGAAAATAGCTGCCGGGCCCAGCATGGCACCAAAAGGGATTTATGCCATTCTTGCAGAGGGCATGACACTCCCCTTAATGGGACCGCACATGCTGGTGTATATCTGGAGGGACTTTGGGAGGGGAGTTGAATTGCAGGCGTAAACCAAGATTAAGCCACAGCAAAGGCAGTTCCCTTTGTATTTATTGAGGGCAGAGATCGCTCCCCTGCCCCCTCCTCTCTGCAAAGCGTCTGTGCAACTGCATGGAAAATTATAGCTACCCGGGACCTCCTGGTAATGAATCCTCTGGAATTGGGAATGCTCGGTTTTGTTTTGTGGGTGACAAATCTTATTGGAACAATTTTTCTTTCTTTCGCTCTCGCTCTCTCCCCCACGCATCCTGCACGCTTGCGTTGCGCACTGTATCTCTGCTGAATGAGCTTGAGCTGAGAAATAACTCCCCTCTCCTCCATGATCCAAGATAAACTCACCGCCAAGTCGGGGGGGGTCCATCGTGGAAACATCAGCCGCCTGGCTAATTTTAGCACTAACGCCAAGAGCATATATTTTTTAGATGTGTAAGGCTTTGAAAGATCAGTGGCAGCTCTGCAGCGCTTGCAGTCAGGTTTCCACCCCCTCAATCTCCCAAGCCAGCCTCCTTAAAGGAAAATCAGACCTTGCAGAAGAGCTGCATCTCGTGGGCCTTGGGTTCCTGTCAGCTGTCAGTCCAGTGATGTAGCACCAGGATCCACGATGGGAGACTAGCACGCCTATGATGTATTACAGTAATATGTCAGCAGCGCAATGGTGCTTTGATAATGCTTAACCGAGGTAGCACTGCACTGGGGAGAGCCAAGAGCACACCTAAGAGAAGGCAGAAGGAAAACCCAGCTGAAGCTGTGCCTCGTCTCTGCTCTGTTGGAGTATCCCGATCCAGAGCAGGCTTTCTGTTTGCAGTAGTACCAGGTGTGAATGGTGCTTGGTTGATTTTTATGGTGTAGGAGTGTTAAATGTATGGATTCGGCTCTTGGAGCCATGTTGTGTGGCCTGCAGGGCTGGTAGATGGGTAGGAATTAGAGGGTGAGGCCTGCCATCTAAATCCAAGATACAGCCTCATTGACCACATACGTCAGAGGCAGCGGGGCAAGCAAAGACTGCATTACCCCCTTCCAAAATGTTTGTTCACCTGGACATTGTGGGATCCATCACATCGGGAGTCCAAACCCAGCCTTGGCGGTGGGGTAGGGAGGACTGGGGGAGTTTGTCACCCTGTTATAGAGCATCTATCCCCACCAAAGTTAAAACTGGATATTTGCAGCCAACCTCCTCCAGAAACCCTTTAAGTTGTGGATTCTCCATTGTTGAAGGTTTTTAAGACCCGGGTAGACAAATTCTTAGCTGGGATGATCTAGTTGGGGCTGGGTTGGACCTCTCAGGTCCCTTCCAACCCTTGTTTTCTATGGTTGTCATGGTTCCCTCAAGGGATCACCACCCATGGGTTAATAAATACTCCTCTAGACAAACATTGGGCCTCTTGTGTTAGTATCTGAGGCACGAGCAGATGCAGACAGCTGTGCTTGCACATAAGACAAGAAGGACGAGGACCAACAGAGCAGCCGTGGGTAGCTCCGATGTACAAAAATACATTTATTTTCAACAATTTCAAAACCACTGCCTTTTTTTACAGTAGAAATATTCAAATGGAACAATAAAACCAAGAACAGTATATATATATATATGTATATATATATGATTCATGCATTTGTTGTTTTACTGTGTTTAATACAAGTATTGCAATTGTCTGCCCCATTTCAGCCTTAAAACAGGAAAGATGTGTGAGAGTGATGCTCTTCCAACATCTTGGAAAGAGCACGGAGGATTCTGGCCTGGATCCTCAGGCTCAACCAAGCAGTGATAAGTGCTGGAGCTACAAGAAAGTCTGTAGATTAATGCCAACTATGTATTTCCCAATCCCAGGACTAAGTAGGAACTGTGGATTTAGGCCATCTTTGTATTGCCTAATCCCAGGACTAACTGGGACTTTTAGAGCAATTTAGAGCAACCTCAAGGTTGCTCTAATTTATGGTGGCTGCAGCCCTGGATTGCTGGAGTACGTGAGTTTTCTGGCTTTGCCCCTTTGCCTTCATACCTCCTCCATAAGGACCTATGAAGGAGGGGTGATGTAGAGCTGGTGACCGCATAAGGGAAACCATAATCTTGCTGTGTGTGCCCAAAATATGGTCACAGTGGGCCACAGGGAATGCAGCAGGGCCCATAATCTTCTGTATTATTTCTATAGGTGTAGCTACAATTGATCCTTCCTTGGGGGCATGAGGATGGACTAGATGGCCACCTGAGGTCTTTCCCAGCCCTCTTTTCAATGATTTTATACTACGGCTAATATAATGGCGTTCATGTCTTAACAGTGTGATTCCCCTGTGACTCTCATTGCCTCAGCAGTGTCTAAGGAGACACAAAAAAATTACCTATTATTTTCCTTTATTTGCCTACAAAGTGCACGGGTCATGCATTTTTGGAAAGAAGGGACCAACCCTGACAGCTTTGACTCTCCCTGAATTTACAAGACCCTGGTACACAAGATGGGGTCAGACACCTCCATGCTGTTCCCCATCAATGTACTTAAAAGGGAAAAGGCCATATCTTTCCATCTCTACTTAGGGCCCAATGTGGTGAGGGACTGAGACACCTCCAGGCACGATCCAAAGCTCGCTGAGAAACTCCCATGGACGTTAATGGGGCAATTTCAAAGCCCACTGGTCACACTGGGTCTAATGAAAGATGAGGTTTGCTCAGAAACACCTGCCAAAATGTTTCCATCTGTATTTCCAGACCAAAAGAAATCGCTTATTAAATGACTCAGTGTTTTCTAGTGACAAAAAACAGCAATATTTCAAACCAGGCAGGTGTCTCACTGCCATGAAGCATCTCTCTGCTAAAAAGATACTTGCTTTGTTGACTGGTAGATCTTTTCCCTTCTGCCCTACCCTTCCCAACCCTACACGATACCAGATTCATAGGTTCATAGATGTTAGGGTCGGAAGGGACTTCAATAGATCATCGAGTCCGACCCCCTGCATAGGCAGGAAAGAGTGCTGGGTCTAGATGATCCCAGCTAGATGCTTATCTAACCTCCTCTTGAAGACCCCCAGGGTAGGGGAGAGCACCACCTCCCTTGGGAGCCCGTTCCAGACCTTGGCCACTCGAACTGTGAAGAAGTTCTTCCTAATGTCCAGTCTAAATCTGCTCTCTGCTAGCTTGTGGCCATTGTTTCTTGTAACCCCCGGGGGTGCCTTGGTGAATAAATACTCACCAATTCCCTTCTGTGCCCCCGTGATGAACTTATAGGCGGCCACAAGGTCGCCTCTCAACCTTCTCTTGCGGAGGCTGAAAAGGTCCAGTTTCTCTAGTCTCTCCTCGCAGGGCTTGGTCTGCAGGCCCTTGACTATAAGAGTGGCCCTTCTCTGGACCCTCTCCAGGTTATCCGCATCCCTCTTGAAGTGTGGCGCCCAGAATTGCACGCAGTACTCCAACTGCGGTCTGACCAGCGCCCGATAGAGGGGAAGTATCACCTCCTTGGACCTATTCGTCATGCATCTGCTGATGCCAGGGGGAGGTAAGGTAGAGAACAGGGCCCTGAAAGTGCAAAACCGATCTTCTGTATTTTGGTTGGAATCGAATGAATGAGACCATAAAGTAATTTCGGTGAAAAACCTGGGAAAACATCAATGGTTTGTGTATGTTGGCGGGGGGGGGATAATCCACAGCAAACCGGACGAATTGCTTACTGATGTGGGGGTAGGCTGCTTCTCAACCCGTTCTGTCTAGCAGCTCACAGAAGCAGCCCCTCAAACCCTTACTACAGCAAAATGCCTTTTATGGAGAATTTGGAGCAAACCTCCGTTCAGCTCCGCGCCAGCAGGAACACCTTTTATGAACAAACCTCCCACACATCAAGATGGGATGCCGTAGCCCTGCAGTCACTCTGTTATCAGCAGATTGGGCCATTACAGTAAAATACGTTGGTATTTCAATATAAGGGATACAGTGAGAGAACCAGCGTATGCACCCATGATGGATGGAAATGCAAGGGCAGGGAGGAAAACACAGCTATCAGTCTCCAGCTTGCATCAGGGACGAGCTCAGAAGAGGAAGTGCGGGAAGGGGATTATTTTTAAACCTAAGGGAATTATTTTTAAACTGATGAGAAGGATGTGGGTGTTTTAAGAGCAGGATCAGAAAGCAGAGAAGCACGGAGCTGAGCTTGCTTTGCTTTAGTGTCTCACACAAACATTTTCCTAGATTTTGGCTTTGCAACAATTTGACTGTTTAAACTAATTGCTCCATCTTTTCTGCAGAGAAAATCGGATTTGGTCGTGCTCCCTACAAAAAAAAAAACTCAGCTGGCAATGACTTCTCACCTCATTAACAGAGCCCAAGTTACGGTGGCCAGTCTGTAACAGATAGAGAGGCACTTTGAGTGTTGGGCAAGTTGCTAATAATGCCTCCAGTTTACTTAGAAGAATGATGATAAACAGCATAGGGGTTTTTTTAATATATGGCAGATGAACTGGATTGCCTTTAAGCGTACAGACCGTTGGGGATGCTCAGATCTGGACCCATGCCTTAGGAGGAGAGCCCCTCTTGGCTTTCCATCACCAGGCAAGAGCACAGCAACTCCTGAAAGGGTCTCGGGACCTCCCAGTCCCAGCTGACCTCCTGTTCAGTACCTTGCAGAATCAGGCCCAGTTTCAGCATCTTAACTTCAGTATGGATGGGTGAAAATAACCCGTTGCTCCCACCTGCTTCTCATGACACTGTGTGGGCGATGATCCTCAACCTTGACTGAACACAGCAGAAGGTCCTGAAATCCCGAGATGTTTCCACCTTACAATCACCTGGGGTTTTTTTTTTATGTTCTCATCATCTGAGCAGGATGCACCACTCGTGAGGAGGGGTCGTTGTGGCTTTTACAGACTGCGGGGCTAGCGGATGCGCTGGACTGTGTGTAAGAAGGGTGTCTTAATATTGTATTTGGCCAGATTTCTGATGCGGTTTCCAGATAGCCTTAATCCTGAAGCCCTTAGTCCCGGGAGCAGTCCCTAATGACATGCCTCAACAGGATGGCCAGCTTCTCATGCTCTTCCTCCTGCTGAAGAGCACTTTACTCCATGCATGTAATTTTGGTGACATAGGAAGAGGCAGTGTGAGGAATCAGAAGCTGGCCCGCCATTATGAGACGGCACAGGACTTAGGCTTGCTTTCAACATCTTATTCAAACCCAGGATGAACTCCAAGTACGTTGACGCTCCTTTCTCTTCATCTCTATGATGGTCTCTCATGAGAGTCACTACTGGATGACAGAGGACGGCGTTTTTGCTTTAGTGATGTGGATGGAAAGGTGAGAAAAATCACGGTGAAAACCTCATACCCTCCTAACGTTGCTCCTGCTCTTCAAAAATTACAACGCGTGTCTTCCAGTGAAGGAAAAAAGAAAAACCATCATGTCATTTATATGCAGAGCTGGAAGCCTGGCAGACAATTGAAACACGTTGTGAACCCACGCGTCGCACAAGAGCTCGCCGTGGGTCCTTGCTTGGTTGGCACGTGTGTGGGTGTGCACGTGTGTAGGGGGGTGTGTGCGTGTGTGTGTGTGGTTTGTCATTCTTTTTCGTTAAACTTTTCTTTTACTAAACATTAAATTATTTCCCAAGAAATAAAAAGCTATGTACATTGTCATTATCTACAGTAGGTCGTCTGCATCGTTGCTATTAACATGCACGGGGGGGCAGGGCCTCATTCATAAACCTAGACGTGCGTCCCTCCTGCTCAGCGGCTGATGTTGCTTTGCGGGTTTCTTTTTAGCCCATCGTTTAAAAGACGGCCGAGGTGAACAGCGGCGGATCTAATCCTGCCCATCCCTGTGAGACGAGAGGGAGGGGGCTCGGTGTGCTGCAGCATCGGATCCGGCGTCTCAGCCTGACACTCGTAGGACAAAGCGGCTGCTTCGCCACCGAGTACGGAGTAGGACCGTTTCCCTGTCACTTAGGGTAAGGATTTCCAATCTGCCTAAGAGATTTAGGTGCCTGATTCTCATTCACCTGAATGTGAACCGGGCATTCGAATCCCTTAGCCTTTTGTTTACCAGGACCACATTCATAAATGGAAGGGGACACTTAGCGCTGGGGAAACGCCCACTGGTTAAAAATAAAAGACCCGTCCCCCGCCTCCCTCCCAAATAATAATGACATATAATTTTTTTTTCAATAATAATAATTATAACAATAATAATAATTACAAATAAAAAGTCAGAAATTCTGTAGACCAAGTGGATCCTCAGTATTAAACGCTAGTGCAGTTGGGGATTTCCTTTGTGCTTTCGCTGTTAGCAATTGTCGAGATACTTCCTGGAGGAGACAAGTGGGGGGGGGAAAGGGGGTCAGGAAACGCGCACACCTCCGCAGTCTCCACGTGCAAGTCCCTGGGAGACAGCTCATAAGGACCTAAAAGTGTGGGACGATAGACTTAATGAAGGGGGCCCAGCGGCCTGATACTGCAGTGAATGTGGGGTCCAACTGGGTCGTCCTCCAGGGGTGGGATGTGAAAAAAGAAGTCACAATGCTCGTAAGTCATCACATATTGTAGGGAGATCATGAGCAGATAGAAGGGGGGTCCCCAGTATGGAAAAAAGCTGGAAAACTTAGAAAACACATGCAAAGCCAGACAAGTTTCTTGCTAAGATGCTTTGGAGGGAGATGCTTCTCAACCCCAGACATGGCTGTCTTGCCCCTACCATCAGCACCGTACCTAGACTCCTGGCGGCCCCGGATGAACTTTTAGTCTTGGGTCCCCCTTTGCCAGAGATAGTGATGGTCATTTTTTTTTTCCATTGTCTGATTATTATTTTGAGGCCCTCTTTCTGTCTGGGCCCCAGGCGGCTGCCCAGTTTGCTCATTCCTGTGTCCGGCCCTCCCTACCACGATGTCCAGGTCCTCGGACCCTGGCAATATGGACCGCCAGCCCCCGCGGGGATTCAGCGCATGCTCCGCGTCAAGCACCGCTTAGGAAGAGGCCCCAGCAGGCTGCATCCCCTTACCTATAACCCGCGTGTCCAGCTCTTTGTCCATTAGCTCTTCGGGGTCAGTGAATTCACCCAGAGTGATTTTGGGGGGGTTTTCGCTTTGGCTGACGGACCCGATCATTTCCTGTTCTTTGTCATGCTGGACCTGAGCATAGAAGTTAATCCACGGGATTTTCCTGCATGGGAGAAGGAGACACAAGGCCCTTTTTTAAGCTGTGACCTTTGACCGGAGCTCATTAAGGCAAGACTTAGCTCCCCCCATAGTGCAGTATGCACAGAAGGATGGTTATGGACTATTTTATGCCTAGTGCAGAGCGCTGGGATGCTGTTGCTTCCTATAGGAACAGACTGCATCCAGCACTTGAACCCACGGGTTTCTGAAGCCCAAGTTTGCATGTTCAATGCAAAGCAGGCCATTTTCTCCCCTTCACCAGAGCCTTCAAGGATTCAGCAGCACGTCCTGGGTCCACCACTGCCAATCTTGCGCCCGGCAGGCGGCTGGCACCATGCATGCAGCTTAGCCCAGTGAACATGTACGCAGCTAATTAGGATCATTTGCAACTGTCAGTTCTGTGCATGTAAATTAGGCAGCTAATGATGCAAGCCAGGGGGGGGAAGGATTAAAAATCTATTTAATGATGCCATTTATTCGGGAAAAAAGCCTCGTCCGTCTCATCCCCATTGCCAAGCTCTGGTGCTCTCGCTGGGTGAAAGGGTTCGTAGCCTCCATCAGGGCTGTTCTCTGCCTCCTGGTTTGTGGCAACGAGCAAAGGAAAGCGATGGTACCCCTTTCCCAAGGGAAGCCGGCATGCTCGGATTAGCTGTGGCTTTGGGGACGTCCCCTGCCTGCAGCATAGATGGTGAGAAGGGTGATCCCGAGCTGGGATGTAATTTCAGGATGCCATGAGTGGTGTGCGGAAACGCACCAAGGAATTCAGTTCTCGGGTGTAAGCTGTGACCTCCTGCAAGGTGGCGGTGAACATCTCTCATTAAGCTGCTGGAAAGGTGCCGTGCCTTGCATTGCTGCAACGGGAAAACTCTTTGGGCTCCGTAAGGAAGACACAACCAAAGGAGATGTCTTCCTTGTAAAATACTGCCTCTATGTGCTAATCCCTTAGGTGTTGGAAGGGCTCAGAGAGTCAGATCCTCGTGCATATATAGCAACTAGCCCAACTGACTCAAAACGAGCTCTGCTGATCTTAAACCGTGACTTCTGGCCCCGAGTTTTACGCCCATCCTTCGTCATCAACAGGCCAATGCAACGATTCTCTGGCAGCAGCACTTAACAGGTATAACATCCTTTGGTACCTCGCACCTTAAAAGTTTGCCATATCCGAGAAGGAGCTAAGCCGTGCTACAACCGGACCCCGCTCTTTGAAATGACACGACTGCAGATTACGCGCTTGGATCTGCAGAATTAATACAGCAGATTTTCTGATGTCGTTAGGCTTCAGAGGCCTTGTCAAATAAAAATACTGCCTCTGTATGGCAGCAAACACCCAAGCCAACTGGGGGGAAAGGATGGCAAGCAAGAAAGGGGACAACTACCCCAATAAGAGGGTATAAGGACCTGCAGCGATGGGTAGGGAAGGGAGAAGGACACTCAGAGGAGCCCAAGGTTTGAGTACGGATGGGAACAAGCCACACAACAAAGGATCCAGAAGACAATGATTATGCCTGAAGATCCAGGGAGCCTGGATGTGACCAGCTCAACGGCCTCCGGCTTCTTCTGAGAGCCACGGAGAAAAGAAAGCTGGCCAGATGTGCGCTCTCTGACCCTGCATAGCCATGTGCATCGTCCTCTTTCTCCCCAACATGCACGCACACGCGCGTGCGTGCGCACACATACACACACACTCCTATCATATGGGAATGATATGATGCTCATATCATTCCCATACCCCCAGCACCTGCAGCGCACCCACTATCCCATTGTATTTCAGCACCTGCAAAAGGTATAAGCAAAAGGTGTCCTTTAATGGGACACACGTGTGCATGTGAGTGCACATGCACATGCTCTCCACCTTTCTCTTTCTCCCTCTGCCTCCACCCTTGCTCTGTCTCTCCTTGCCCAGCCATAGCTCTATGATGGGCACTTTCTGGTTTCTGACCCACCTGCTGAGCCTGTTGCTTTGCAGCCTCTTAATCAGGAATCTGCGGGTGAGCCCGTGGAGTGCCAGTTCTGGAAATTTACTGAATTAAAAACCCAGGCAGCTGCCAGCTCCCCTATGGTCTCTAAACACCAGCTCAGTATTCAGCTGGGGACTCCAGCTAATCATCAAAGTACACACCGCTAATGGACCTCCGCAGCCCAGGAAGTGAGAGCCCACCGCTTGCTCCATGCCCCCTGCTCCATGCAGAGCTGTCGTGCACATTCATTTCTGATCAAGGCGGGCAGCGAGTTTCTCCAGCGCTCAACCCTTTTTTTTCCCCGCTTCCTGCTGCTCCTCTGGATTTCTGATTTCCTCCTGACCTTAGCACTTGTCGCTGCTGCGTCTTGTTTACAGACAAAAGAGTATTCCTAACCCCTGAATTTGTACTTACGGGAGTACACTTCAGTGCGCTCCTCCTGAGTGCAACACCCCGTAGCTTTGTACGACAATCGGGAACAGGGAATCGAGTCAGCACCGTGATGTCGGCTACTTATCCTGCACTGCAGCCGGGGAGAGTTGGGAGGAAAGGATGAGGTGCCCAGCACGTGGAGGGATTGTGGCTAGGGTCCAAGATGTTACACCTGAACCATAAGGGATGGCTGTCCAAGGAGCTACACGAAGCTCTCCAGCCCCTCTTCCACTTTCAGGGAACTCAAGGTTCGGCCTCTGCTCTTTATCAAGCTGCTTTCCCTTTTACTGAACCCCAGAGAGACCCAGCAATGGGGCAGGGGAAAAAAAATAGGATTGTATACAGCAAAAAAAAAAATAGCAAGAGAAGCTCAGCCTCTGGATGCTGCAAGGAGCCACATCTCAGTGCATCTCCCACGCCTGGCAAAGCAGCTAGTACAACATCCCAGGTGCAGGCCCAGCCAAAAAAGCTGCCGCTGTATTGAAGAGCTGCTTCCAACCCAGCAAAGCAGCAGGGATCTGGCTTCAGGCCCAAGGACGTGACAAGGGGAGGAGGGCTGGAGACCTGAAACTCTGCCTTGGAACAGATTAAATAACACGAGTGCGGAGGGCTTCGTCCTGAGCCCCTGAAGTCACCAGGAGCGTTCCTGCACATGGGATAGGAGCAAAGCCTTCCCCTGACTTTGAGCTTTTAAACAGAAATCAGCTGGTGGTGCTGATCCAGACACGAGTAGAAACTTATTCAATTTACAGAGTTAGGGTCCCTCTGAGCGTTCCCCTTCGGCCCCGCCAAGGGTGTCTGCAACCCCAACACGACTTGATGCGGCACAAATGTACGCAGCGCTAAAGAGAAGTCAGAGAAAGACACTTAAAGAAAGGTGAACCTGTCCAAAGAGAGCTCCGGCTTGGGAGACAGAGGCTTAAAAATGATTCGTGGCCAGAGAAGGGGATGCGGAAAGCAGATGGCAGACGTGAGTCCCACACAGTTCTTTGCCAGCGAGCAGAACTGGGGCACATCGGCATATTGAACTTAGCCAGTGCCTCACTGGATGCTAGGAAGAGCCGAAAAAAAATTAAAGCTCTTTCTGATTAAGGATGGTTCCTCTTCAGCACGTGATCTACTCGCCAGATCGATTCTTGTCTGATAACTCGAGGCAGCAGAGTGCAGCTCGTGCCGATTGCTGCTGGGGAGCAGCTTCTGCATGTCAAAGTCGCATCAAAGCGCCTTCTTGCTTAGCTTAACACCACCAATTTCTGCTTCTGCTCCCATCCCATGCCCCCACCGAGACCTCATTGCTCCTGTAAACTCCCCGCTGAGCTGCAGGAGGCGGATATGGATCCCACAGTTTCTATGGAGACATAACGAGCTGAGGGCTGAGCGGGTTCGGGTGTTTTTTAACAAGCCCCTCTCAGCTAATGTGGGGTGGGGAGGGTTAGTGCAGGGCTCTGGTCCAAACTCTCCTCTGGTGCTGATGCAACTTGCTTGTCGGAGCCGCAGAAGCATGTCCAGGTGGAAAGAAAATCATCTGATGCTTTGGCAGCTCGGCAAATCTGGCCGGGAAGCCCCCGAGCACCAAGCAACCGGTGTGTGCAGCTTCATATACTGCGTGCACAGGGACGCTGCATGGGAGGGGTGAGGCGGCCTTCGCCTGCATGGGAGGGGTGGACCATCGCATCAGCGGCTCTGCCGAGCGCCGAGCGGAGATGAAAATACAGTCTCTGGGGACCGTGCAGCGGTGGGAAATGCACAGATTTGGCAGGGACTGCCTGCTTTATCGAGTCCGGCTCCCTGTAACCAGGGGCAACCAGGCAATAAACGTTTCGTCCAAAAGCATCCACAAGAACGGATGCTCCCATCCTTCCTGCGGGCCGCAGGGCAACCCCTCCGGACCCCGCTTCCAATCCAGTCCCTATCAGATACAGCTAGGCCTTCAACAAACCAAATACGCTCCCCACCGGTGCAAATCGGGTGGGAAATCCTCGTGCTAATATCCTCCTTTTACCTGACTTTCCACCCATTGAAAGGATGACCCAAAGCAACTCAGAATCTGGCCCAAAAGGCTTCAAGGTGATTTTTTTTCCCCTCCCCTTCCTCACCCCATGATGCAAGTCATCCCCCAGAAACACCAGGTCACAGGGGGGCTGCGCTGCAAATGCTCCCTGCGTGGGGAATTGGGAGTGACACTGGAAATGTGACGGCTTAGTCGGTCCAGTACAGGCCACTGGCCACCAGTACATGGTTTCCAGCATGGAGGTGGGTTTTGCAATTGAGAGCTCATCACCCTCAGCTGGTGCTGAGCTGCGACGCCATCAGCAAGCGCAATCTCCCTGCTGCTCCAACCCGACGAAGCTCCTCTGAAGACCGCTTTGCCCCATGCTGATGTTTTGGCCCCCCATTCCCTAATGCACATCTACAACCAGCTCCCCGCCAACTATAAGCACTATATTTTGGCTCTGCGAGGCCTTCTGGGCAACAGCTGGCGTTCCCCGACACATTGTTGACATACCTTTTAAATTTGTAGATTAAAAAAACAGCCAAGCCGACAAAGACGACGGATAACAACATCAGCATGGCCGAGCTGCTGTGCCCAGTGCTGGAGTCCACGAGGGGTGCTGCAAAGAGGAAGAGCAGGTCGTTATACGTGGAAGTCATTAACCAGCACGAGGGGGAGGGGAAGGGGTGGAGGGGAGGAATACGGGAGTTGAGCTCGCTTCACTCTTTGCAGCGTCTGCATTATTATTCCTGCTGCCTGGCACATGCTGTTTGAGCAAAGTCAACCGGTGAGAGACCAATCGATTCCCTTCCCTTTGAAAGCAAAGCCCCTATTCAAGACAGCACAGTATCACAGCTCCTAATGAAAAGGGAGCTGGAGGCTGAGCTAAGAGGAACTAACTGCTCGCCGATTGTCCCATGTTAACTCTTCGGGCGTCTCCCTTTCAGCTATCACGGGGCCAGAGAGCAGAGATTTCGGAAGGGGAGGGGGTGCAAAATGGTGCTGTGCTGTTTTTATTGTGTCAGCTTGTGTCGGAGAAGAAACCCAACCTGAGAGCCAGCCGTCCCCCCAGACTGAGGCTGCCCAAGCTTTGCAGCTGGTTGGAGCTCTGCCCCGTCTCTGTTTGGCATGTACTGGTGGTCCATAAGGGAGGGTATGGAGCGCCTTGTGTCTGTATTGCTCCCGCAGCTGGCATGGGACTGAATTCCTGCTGCATAGGAGTCCTAAGTGTGGGATAAAGAACTGGGATCTCCTTTATTTTGAGCCCAGGGCAAGCTGTGTGCATGACTTTAAGTAGCAACCGAACCTACTAAAAAATGTCATCCAGGTTCCACCCACTAATGTCACCAAGGATGGACAGGGGCCTGTGCCAACGGTCCTCAACCTGCTTAGATGCAGGGCACTTCAATAATTTTTTTGAGTTTGATGGTGCCACGGGTGGGAATTGCCATACTGCGGCCTTGATGCTTCTCAGCTAGGCTGCAGCTTGCCTTGCCACCACCGCAACGAGGTGGGACTGCCCCACGCGCTGCGTGCACAGCCAGGTCACACCTTCAGTGCAAAGCCAGCTCCGTTCTAGCTGCCCTGCACACCTCTGTTTGCAGGATATACTGTGCGGGGTCAGACTAAGGAGGGCGGTGGTAGGACTGGGTGCTCCTGCCAGCTGTAGGTTGATGGGATAACCCTGATGCAGGCAGGCACGCACAGCCCTGCTGCCTCCCAGCCTGGCTATGCACCAGGCATCCAAGACCACCACGTTAGACATGTGCATCTCAAGGCAACCCTGAAAAGGGCCCACGGTGCCCAGTGGAGAGCCACTCGTCTATGCCAGCAGACATGCATGGTCCTTGCTCTGGATCTCCCACTGAAGGGTCTTAGGCTGCCAGTGCTCTGCTCCCAGCATGCCTGATGACTTCCAGGGGAGCAGAGCCACATTTCTACAGCAAGTTGGACCTCTTGATTGTGTAGGGACCGGTCTGAAATGAACTCAGACCCCAGATTTTAGGGTGGGAGGGTCCAGAAATCTTGCCCTGGGTTTTGCCAAGGGCCTGTCCCCTTTCAGTGAGCCACAACAGACCCTTGGTCCCAAAACCTGGATCCACGTACAAGTTTTGCAGTGTAATTCTGCGCCAACCCTGATGTTCTGACTCAGCCCGTCGTCCATCCCCAGGAGGAACGTTTCAGGTGGGGCTGCTTCGTCTGGAGCCTTGTGTTCAGTTTGCAACCTCCTGAAAGCAATTTGGTCCCTAATGAAATGAAATCCTGACAGCTTAAATAACCAACATCAGCCTGCTGCTGCTGGCAGCGGCCGGTACAAAGTCAGCATCTGGAAGAGAGGTCATGAGCCCCGGACTAACGTGGCTGTGAATGTTTCATGAACCGGGAGTGCAAGTCCTATTATTCCAGGAGACAAACTCAATGGAAACAAAACCCCCATTCTCTTTTAATGAGGACATCAGCCAAGTAACATGCCTCAGACCTGTCAGGATAATTGCAAGAGATAGTCTTCAAGAACAAGGGCAAGAGCTAAGGCCTTTGCTCTGAAGCCAGCACTCATTACATGTTTCACATCAGGGTGGTCTGCAGGGGGAATGAGGCTGAGAAGGGGGTGCTTTCTATGCTGTGTGAAGATGGGGTTTGTTAGGTAGCATTTGAATGTATATGCAGGCCAATTTGTAGAGAAGGCTCGCTGTTAGGGCACATATTCCTCTGAAGTGCCAAGGCCTCCTCTGTGGAAGTCCCACACGCTTAAATATTGGTATAATAGTAATAGCCTTCTGCAATTAGGGCTTGAGCCAGTGCCTGTGGACATCAATGTAGATGCTCCCACTGACTTCCTTGGGCATTGGATCAGGGCTTTAGAGACTACCTTTCGTTTGAGCTTCTCAAAGCACATGGAAGACAGGAATGCATAAATTAACTACAACTTACAATGCCCTAGGATGGTGGGTGAGTAAATCGAGGCACAGAGAGCTGAAGTTTCCTGTCTTCATAAGTGGCAGCTGCTTCTGTGCGTCTGGGCTGGAGTGGTGGGTGCTTGGCACCCCTGGAAATCTAGCCCCACGGGTCTCCACTGGGGTGGAAACTGGAAGTCC
Organism: Alligator mississippiensis; assembly: GCF_030867095.1. NCBI lineage: Eukaryota > Metazoa > Chordata > Crocodylia > Alligatoridae > Alligator > Alligator mississippiensis. The sequence continues at coordinate 97,133,329 of NC_081829.1, forward strand.
CTAAGAACCTACAGCCACTTTTTTGGCTTAAATTACCTGCCCAAGTCCATGCACTGAATCAGCAATGGAGCTGAGACCCCAGCCCAAGACACCTCGAGTGCCAGCCCCCTGCTCCTACACAGTGTCCCTTACCGGTATCAGTGAAACCGGCTTTGGACCTTGTCTCCTAACTGCAAAGCACGAGCCCTGATCTGTCTGAAGCGTTTTACATGCCGGTAGATGCCAACCCCCCACATGGCAGACTCCTGCTCATCTCAGGAGCTTCCTGGCATCCTGCTGTTTTTTTTCAGAAAGAAGGAAAACTCTCCATCTGATCTAACTACCAGATCTTACCTAGCTCGTCCTCTTCTCCAGTCACTTCAAGGAGGCTTTGAATGTGAACTCAAAACTTAACAAGCGCTGAAGGAAGGGGGATGCCTTGCATAGAAATCTGGTGGAACCAAGCTTGGAAGTTGGTGGAGGACCTCTGGAGAGCCACCCCCTGCCTCTACTGTTGCATTTCTCTCTGAAACACTTCCTATGATAAGCAAACATCCCTGCAGCCAAGGTGCAGCCTTCCCCGATCCAGTCCCTGCGGGGCTGGAAGGATGTTGACTCATGAGACACTTTGGACCGGGGAGAAACCTAAACATATGAAAGAGGGTGTTTCCCACAGCCAAAACTCCTGGACCACTCAAACCCTAGCTTGGATCCAGATTGTGTATCTTTTGGTTTTCTTCCAGGGCTAGTGGAGACTCCCAGGTGGGGAGGGAAAGCACACAAGGCAGCGGAGACAATACACTGACCTTGCAAAGAGAGAGACTAGTTGGCCCAGTCCGTGCTTCACAAAACACTGACAACGCCTCTTATAGTTTCATAGTGCTTAGGGTTGGAAAGGATCTAAACAGATCATCAGGTTTGACCCCCTGCCCCGGGCAGGAACGGGTGCTGGGGTCATAACACCCCAGCCAAATATCTGTCCAGCCTCCTCTTGAAGACCCCCAAGGTAGGAGAGAGCACCACCTCCCTTGGGAGTCCATGCCAGAGTCTGGCAGCCCTAATTGTAACGTAATACAGTAATCCTCTCCTTTGGTTCCCTACAGTCTGGGGTTAGGAGGACACCGAGTGATTCTGTTTTTCTATCTTTGCTGCCTCCTGGCACAGCCTGAATTATGGAGGGATTGACTCCTCTTTCCCCAGCTGCCCATGCACCATTAATGTGCCGCTCTGTGCTTCCACTCCCAGGATTACTGACGCGAGCAAAGGAACCACCGTGGCACGCTGGCGTCCATGCTTACCTAATGTTAACTGCGTGACATACACGACCACTTCGACCCCGGGCTTCAGCTCAAACTGGACCAGGTTCTGGTTGAGAGCATTAAAGAGGATTTCAACTATCTGAGGAAACAGGAAGAGAGACACGGGGTTAACGGGTGTAACGGACAGTGCCGGAGAGCATTTTGGGATGCAGACAGCCACTGGAGCCTATAAGGCATCACCTCTCCTGCAGGAAGCGAGTGGGCAGACAGAAAGAGAGAGAGAGATTTTGTTATTTATGGAGATAGAGAGTCAGCGTGTTATTTAAAGAACACGGTGTTATTTCAGGCAATTCTCCTTATAGGAAAGGTGTAATTTTTAAGACGGTGCTATGATGCATTTACTGGGAGGGAAGAAAGAGAGACAGGCTTGGGTAGGATGTGCCTGTTTGGGAGAGGAAGTTCCCCTCGCATTGTCCCCACCTGGATTCGGTGGGCCTGATCAATGCTTCCCACTGATCTCAATGAGTGCTGGGTAAGACCCAGGACCTATCTTGTAACCTGTCCTTCTTCCACCCCTGCTTGAGGCAGTCTGAGCCCGGCAGCTCCCATTAATGTTTGGGGTGGTGGCAGGGCGAGCTTGAGGGATCTAGTCTGGAAGATGAACTCCAAGCCCAGCCCACACCCTGTGCTCAGAGGATGGGACCCTGACTTCTCACAGCCTGGCGGCGGGGCATGCTGAAGTTACCTGTCCACTCGTGAGCCCACTACCCAGTTTCCCAAAAGCAGCAGCCAGTGGTAGAAATGATCCTACCCAGGAAGGTAAGAGGAAGTTGGAGTCACCCAGTAGACTCCACCCCTTCCCAAAGCATTCAAAGCAACCCCCTTAGAGCCTTAACAACTTAGACTCATTAAGCAAGGCACTTCCAAGATGGCCGCCTTGTTGGCTTTCAGTTGAACGGTGCCATCTCCAAGGGCTGGCTTTGCTCAGCAGGGGACAAGACCTTCTCAAGATCTCTGGAGTCATCCAAGTATTTTACTGTCTGATCACAGCAAAGAGAGGGAAATTCATACAGATCAAGTCCTGAGGCAGCACCGCCAGATAGCACCACCCAATACATATACAAGGAAACCCTGTCTACAACATGGAGATGCCTCATACCTAGCTAGCACTCCATACCAACGGTAAGCTGGAAAACCTGAGCCAGAGACGAGGTGCTTTCTGCGGTGGCATGTCACTCCTCCTGCCTTTGCCTTTATAGAGCTGATTTAACTGCCTGATAATTCTGCCCTGAAAGCTTCAGCAGACTAGTGCTGTTGTTCCTAACTCTTCCCTCGCCCGCGTATCGCGGCTGCTATTCATCACTGTAATTACCTATTTATCTAAATGGATGGATATTGTAACTTCCAAATATAGTTTGCACACGCCAATCGCTCCTGCAGAATAAAAAGGGTCTTGAACCAGTGACAGATGAGCTGAAGAGCCTGATTTATTTTTAGTGAACCTCAGTACATTATTTCACTGCTTTAACCTCTCTCTTTTTCCATTCCTTTCAGGAGCGTGTGGTACTGGCTGGGATCAGGTCTACTGTTCCCACCATACGGACATGACAGGACTTGATGGGCTTGTGGGAATGGGGAGAAACCAGTGCGTGTGCAGTAGACTGCAGCATGAAAAAAGACTACACATTTCAATAAACCATTGGGAAAGCCTAATATTTTCCCTCTAGAAATGACCTTGACTCATGGTTCTCCAGCCCCAGATGTATGGCACGTCCTGTCCTTCTAATGCTGCACAGTTTTCCTTGCAGGTCGGGGTCCTACCTGAATATGGGAGTATGGACTTTTTGTGCTGGAAACCCCAGGCGGGAAGTACAACCCTTTGCTTACCTGCTCCAGATCACCTTCATTGCCTTTCCTCCTCTCTGTCGTGTTTTTGTGGGGTAGTATGAAGAGCTCAGCGGAAGTAGGAAGTCCAGGAAATACTGCTACCAAAATCTGCTCATCGGGGATCCCAGTCACCTGGGACAGAAGAGCCAAGAATAGGATTAGCTGGTTGCTCATTGCCTTGTGGGCCAGTCTTTCATCTGTATATCTCATTTCCTGCGGGTGTGCTAACTAGGCAAAGGAAGCCATGCTCCTTTTAAACACTTTGGGTACCCGATCCTTCCACGGGGTACCCTGCTTTCATGAATCGGTACATCCACCAGGTCATTCTAGTTAAAGACATGCTTGCAATGAACTACTGCACCTCGCTGCATCTTTAGAGCTAAAGGTGGGATTGGCTACAGCCCTGGATCCAGACACCTAAATTCATGGGGTGTTTGAAAACCAAATTGACCAGTGGATCTGAATTTTGCACCTGACCCCACTCTCATAAGATGCCAACCCCAAATCCCAGACCCAAACAGCCTGTTTCAACACATATATTAATGAGCACGTGAACAGGGTCTTGATCCTTTCACCGATGGTTTCTGGTCATCCAGTTACCTAATTTTCATGTAGAAATGGTTGCTTAGGGAGGGCTCACTGGATGCTTCTTCACTTTTGGGGATGCAGTCAGTTGTAAGAGCATAAAACATAGGCTGTGGGCAAACACGTGGTCTCCAAAAGGCGCACAGACAAGATATTTTATGTGATTTCTCTTGTATTTTGCAGGCTCGTGGGGAAGAGAGAACACCAGCTCTGCTTTGCTTTGCCTCCCCCCCGCCCCTCCAACCCCTTTGCAAAATAACTTTTTATTTGTAAAAAGCTGTAAAAAAATCAGTTTAATAAAATGAACCCAGTTTTATCCTGGGGGGGCAGGGTGGGGAGGGGAGGAAAAGTTAAATTCCCCAAGCTACAAATACCAACATGCTTTTGCTGCAGAGAAGAAAAGTCAAACACAAATGTCTTTTGCCTGTAAAAAAAAAAGACAAAAATCCCCACCTCTATTTCCACCAGCAGCAGTGGCAAATACATTTGAAACAAAACTACATGCTCTGTGTCCATGAAAGCCAGGAATTTTTGCTTTGATCCATCTTCTCATGAGACACAAAAACAAAGCCACTGGCTGCTGGACACCATTAATGAAGTATTCCCCACTGCTTGTCTTTCTTCTTTCTTTTTGGCAAGACTTTGGGAATGTTAACTCACACGTCCTGGTCAAATACAAATGACGATTCATTACGAAATCATCAGATCATGGAGTCGTAGAAAAAGGGGGCTGGGAATATCAAGCGGTCATCTACTCCAATGTTGTGCTCAAGGCAGGATCATTCCTGTCTCTAACTCGATGCATCCCTTTCTGTTTTAATAGGCTAAGACAGTCTTCACTTTCTGTCCCAAACCTTTGAAGGCTGGTGCTACGCGCTGTTCAACAGCAGCTGTGCTCCTTTCCATTGAGAGTCTTCGTATCGATGGCAGTTCAAAAGATTTCTCTCTCTCTCATGACCTATCGGGCTCCTACCGAGTGGAACATGACAGCTGTTGAACATATACAGCAGCACCACTCAACTGCTTGGGACAAAAAACGTGAAAAATATCTCGTTATCCACTTTGCAAATAGGGATGGAGTGAAGGATGGATAGCGAGAGGGAGGGGAAGGAGAGAATGCATTCTTTGAAGTATTTAACATGGAAAAACACTATAGAAACATTAATAGTGGTAAAATACAAACATTTTGAACAAAATCCCAAGCGTATTGTGCTCTACAATAGCTCTGGGTATTGCCAAGCTGTTGGTGACAACTGCAAAATGATGGCTTCATAATTACTTTTCTTTCCCTGCCTTTGACAATGGCTCTTACAAAACACCCTGCATTTCAATGGATGCTTCATTGCTTGGGAAGAAGAATAGGAGCCAGGTGTTCACCTGCAGGACAGCTCACCTGCAGAAGTGCTCCCTTGATGACTCTGCCAATGTCTTGTCTCCACTCGGGGATGTCGGGGTTGTGGTAGTCCAGGTTAGGGGAAAACGACAGGAGCTGAGACTGGAAATATTCTGGAAAGAGACCGAGAGCATCAGAATCAGAAACAGCAAAATATTTGAGTAATGCATAAGGCGGGTGTGACAGCTCATTGAAAATCAATACGAAGGCCACAATCCGATTCACTAGGCTTTGGAGCAGGACCACAGGTCTTACTGTCTTAAAGCAAAAGAAACGGAGGGATGGAGAGGAGAGCGAGCCAGAATAGCGGGTGGGTGCTGAGACACAGA